>NC_080832.1:101844677-102146218 GCF_030435755.1 Ochotona princeps | reverse complement strand
CATTTCTGTGTAGAAAATCTCAAAGGGTACATAAAACTATAATAACGATGTTTGCAAGATCATGAATATTAATATGCAAAAGCATATTCCTCCGCACATTCTCAGATGAAAAGTATAAACCAAAAGAAAAATGGCATCAAAAGCATGAGAAGTTCGGGGTTAATTCTGACAAAAATGTGTGCACAACTTATTCACTGAAAGTCACAAAACATGATCGGGAGGATTTAAAGACCATACTGCAGAGAGAGAGACTGTATCCATGCATTAAAGGATTCAACGATACTTTGAAGTCAACTCTTCTCAAATGGCTTTCTGCAAATGCACTCCTAAAAAAGTCCCATCAAATTTGAACTTTTTTGTATAAATTTACAACTATAACATACATGTAGAAAAGCAAGGACATTAAGCAAACAATGATTCATATGACCCAGCAACATCGCATCTTCTTAGTATTTGTCCAAGGAAGCATTTCCACAAAAACACCTGCTTGTGAAAGTTGATAGCCGCCTTACTGATCACCAAATCTTGGAAATAACTTTTAAGATCATCTACTGAATAAATGTGATTTTTCTGTGTTTTTAAAAAAAACCAGTAAAAATAACAACTAATGCAATGATATAGATAAATCCAAAGGCATGAGGCCAGGTGATCAAAAACAAACCCAAGCAACTGCAAACTGATTACATTTATATGATATTCTGGAAAAGGCAAAACTATAGGGACTGAATTAATGAAACAGAAGATAGGCTTCAAAAGGAAACACTTCAGACGGTATTTATGTACAACATCTTACTGTATACAAATACATAACTGGATTACACTTTTGAAAACAATCCTCACAGGCCCCGCACAGTGGCCTAGCAACTAAAGTCCTCGCCTTGAATGCCCCGGGATCCCATATGGGCGCTGGTTCTAATCCCGGCAGCTCCACTTCCCATCCAGCTCCCTGCTTGTGACCTGGGAAAGCAGTTAAAGACGGTCCAAAGCTTTGGAACCCTGCTCCCACATGGGAGACCTGGAGGAGGTTCCTGGTTCCTGGCTCCTGGTTTCAGATCGACGCAGCACCAATCATTGCGGTCACTTGGGGAATGAGTCATCAGACGGAAGATCTTCCTCTCTGTCTCTCCTCCTCTTTGTATATCTGACTTTCCAATAAAAATAAATGTTAAAAACAAGGCAGTTATATATATAAAAAAGAAAACAATCCACACAATGAAAGGGTTTTATTGTATATGAATTATGCATTAACCTAATTTTAAGACAATTTGAAGAGAACTTGGAAAAGGTGATTTAAGTTTTTATTTAGTATTGCTAGTAAATAGAGCAATATGATGCTACTGTGGTGAGTCCTTTGCCTATATTGGCTTAGACAGTCCTCATATCTGAGTGTCAATTTTATAGTTAAGGAAGCTAAGAAAAGTTCATTGTCTATATTACCTTGATATGAAAAACATGGACTGTCAAATCTAAACCCTTTGTTTCATTTTATCGTGCAAATTTAAGGCAAAAATGTCAACTGAGCTTGCAGTAAGTCTCAAAGTCGTTAGAACTATTCCAGATTTTGAAATTCGGAAACATGGTAAATATGCTTTTGTCACATGGCTTTTATCCATTGAGGCCAATCCCATGTAACTCCAACGCCACTGCTCAAACTACTCTGTCTCTTTTCATTGCTTAGTTTTGATTTATCCTGGTGTGTATTGCACTAAATCCTCGTGGACACTGAAATCTGAATATAGTAAGTTTTTTAAATCTTGAAATAATTTTAGATTTGCAGGAAGTTACAAAATATAAACATGGCAATCCCACACACACTTTACTCTGCCTTCCTCAGTGGTACTACCTGGAAGCATAAACGTAGTACACAGTCAAAACCAGGAAATCAGCATTGGTCAAGTCCACTGACTCAGATTTCACTCCTTTACAGGTGTGTGTGTGTGTGTATCTACTTCTATGCACTTTTCTTTCCTGTGTGAGGCTTTGCTAACCAGTACCTCATTCAAGTCTTCTTCATGTTGCCTCCTTAAAACCACATTCATTCCTTCTCGCCGACCCCTAACTTCCAGTAGCACTTTTCTGTGTATATATAATTCTGTTAATCTGGGACTATTATGTAAGTAGTATACAATAAGTAAACATTTGGAATTTTTTCACACAGCATAATTGCCTAGAAAGTCTTCTAATGTGTTGCAAAAATCAATAATTCATTTTATCACTAAGTACTTCCCCCATAGTGTCAATGAACCATGTTTTAATATTCATTCACACAATGAACCATTTAAGGTGGGTTCCAGTTTTTTGCTCTAAAGAACCTAACTTCCATAATCATTCATGTACAGGTTCTGCGATAAAGAGTGCATTTCTTTGATATGCATGCCATGTTGCTACCCACTTTTACAACAGTGTTTTACATTCCCATTAGCAATGAGTGATCCACTTTCTCCATGTTCTTGTTGTTATCACTTTGTCATGGTAACAGGCCAATAATCATTTGCTTTTCTCCAGTAATTGACACTGTCATATTCTTTTTATCTGTATATTTCCTTCAGTGAAATGCCACTCATGTCTCTTGTCCACTTTCCAACTGGAATTCTTTTTCTTACTATTGAGGTTGGAGTTGCCTATATAGTGTGCATACAGGTCCTGTAATACATACATGGCTTGCAGATATTTCTTCCCTGTCTGTAGTCTGCCATTCTCATTCTCTTAACAAAAGAGAATTTCTTATTTTAAAACATTCATTGGGTTTTAATTTTCTAAGCTTCTGTGGAACAAAGTATGTAGCCACTTAGTTCTCTGTGTGAGGTCTACACACAAAGTAACTCAGGTGTTCTGCTTCATTGCTTTGCAACTTGTTTCCATTAAAAGTATTGCTCTCACACGGTAGAGTACTCAAACATCTCTCAAAGCACTTCATTCCATGACGTATCCTTCCCTCTTTTAACTTGAAGATGTATGCGTTAGAGTTAGAATACCTGCCTGCTCCCCATGTCTCCCCACCACCCCACCTAAGCCAGTGCATTTCAGGAATAGGCAACTCTGCTTTGTTTTTCTCTTAGTTGGGATGTCCAGGGCTGGGCCCAGGTTCCCGAATGCCCTGCTCTCCATATAGCTCCCTGTTAAAGTGCACTCCGGGAAACAGGAAGGTCACACAACAGTGCTTGGGTCCCTGCCATATTTGTGGGGAGAAATGGATTGAGCTCCAGTTTTCTGGCTTCAGCCTGGTACAGTACCAGCTCTTGAAGGCATTTGGGGAGTGAACCAGCAGATGAAAGATCAGTTTCCGTCACTGTATCACTGAAAAAAAAATCACAAAAACAAATTGAAAGCCTGTGATAGGCAATGAAGGAACCCATGAGAGCTGAGTGTGGGGAAGGAAAATTTCACAGTCACCACACACCGTCAGACTTCATCTTAACCTCATACCTACTCTCACTTCTCAGAAGGAAAACAGTTTCGTAGAACAAACTAGAAGTCACCAGCTCGAGGTCTCCCATGCCGAGGCATCCACGCGGCCTGAAGTGCAAGCGCTGGGCCGGGTCTCTCAAAGTTCGGGCTTAACGCCTGGAAAGCACCGTTAGCGGTCCCATTTCTCACCACTCTGTTGATTGGAGACACCTGTCCCTTGGAGACAGTCCTCGAGTGACCAAGAGGAACAAACTTCCTGGCCCGGGCCTCACCGTAGCCGCTGGCCAGGCCCTTCCCAGCGGGTCCTGGAGGTCTCGGGTTCCCCAGCCCAGGGCCTTGGCCTGGACATCAGCCCACAGGCTTCCTTCCCGGCCTGTCGCGACCAGTTGGTGCCGGAAGTAGGGGACACCGCGCGCTGCCAGGGCCTGCGCGACCCTGGGCAGTTGGTCCTGCCTCCGGGTCTTACCAGTCGCCGCGAACCCCCCGAGGGTCCGCTGGGGCGCGCTGCCAAGGGCGGCCTCGCCGGGCGTCCTGCCCATTCCCTGGGCCCTTGGAGCCGGCTGTGGTGGTGGCGCGGGGGGCTTCCGTCGACCTGAGGCTCAGCGAGTCCTGGCCCCGCCGCGGAAATGTGCTCGACGCCCGGGCTCCCTACGCCGGGGGCCTCGCTGGTCCTGCGGGTGTCCTACGTGGATGTGCATCCCGAGGTGATCCCCGTGCAGCTCTGGGGACTGGCGGGACCGCGGCGGGAGGAATACGTGCGGCTGAGCCGGGAGATCCAGGAAGCAGTGGCCACACGCGGCCCGTGGGCGCTGAGCGGCACCCCGGCCTCTCCTGGCGAGTTGTGCCTGGTGCAGGTGGGGCTTCTGTGGCACCGCTGCCGCGTGGTCAGTCGGCAGCTACAGGAGAGCTGCGTCTTCCTGCTGGATGAGGGTCGCACCATCACGGTGGGGGCGGGCTCGCTTGCGCCGGGACGCAGCGAGTTCTTCCACCTGCCCTCCGAGGTGATGGGTTGCGTGCTGGCGGGCCTAGTGCCCATGGGCAGCGGCGGTGCGGGTGGAGGCGAGCCGCAGCACTGGCCGTCCAGCGCTGTGGACTTCCTCAGCAACCTGCAGGGCCAAGAGGTCCACGGGCGGGTCCTGGATGTGCTGCTGCTCCATCGCCTGGTCCTGCTGGAGGTGCCCAGCGTGTTTCAGCAGATGCAGAAGCTTGGCCTGGCCCGGCAGGTACCTGACAGCCTCTTCCGCTCGTTGCTCAAGCGCTACCTTGCGGCGGCCACTGCTGGCCTAGGCCCGTGGGCCCCTGTTCTCCCGCGAGCCCTTCCCAAGCAGGAGCAGCCGGGTCTGGATTATTTCTATCCGCGGTTGCAACTGGGCGTGACAGAAACGGTTGTAGTTACCCAAGTGTGCCATCCCCACCGCATTCATTGCCAGCTCCGAAGTCTCTCGCAGGAGATCCACCGGCTTTCGGAGAGCATGGCCCAGGTATACCAAGTGTCCAAGGGGACGGGGGATGAGACCTTCCCCAGTGCCACCTGGGAGGAGAGGGAGGAGAGTCCAGACAAGCCGGGGTCACCATGTGCATCCTGTGGGTTGAATGGTCACTGGTACAGGGCACTCCTGCTAGAGACTTTCCGGCCCCAGCGCTGTGCCCAGGTGCTCCACGTGGACTACGGAAGGAAGGAATTAGTGAGTTGCAGCAGCCTTCGGTACCTGCTGCCAGAATACTTTCGAATGCCGGTGGTGACCTACCCCTGTGCCTTGTACGGCCTCTGGGACGGTGGCAGAGGATGGTCTCGCTCACAGGTCGGTGACCTGAAGGCACTGATCCTGGGCCAGGCCGTGAATGCCAAGATTGAGTTCTACTGCTCCTTTGAGCACGTATATTACGTGACCCTGTACGGAGAGGATGGGATAAATCTTAACAGTGTGTTTGGAGTTCAGTCATGTTGCTTGGTAGACCGATTCCTGCAGAGCCAGGGCCGAGAGGAGGATGCGGAGGAGGAGGAGGAACCCGAAGCAGCCATGCAGTTGCAATCTCCAGCTGAAGATGTGGACGAAGAGATTTCGTTGCCGGCCTTACCCTCCATCAGGCTGAAGATGAACACCTTCTACGATGCCCAGGTAGAATTCGTTAGAAGTCCCTCAGAGTTTTGGATCCGCCTGAGGAAACACAGCCGCACTTTCTGCAAGCTGATGGAGCGCATGTGCAGCTTCTACTCGTCTGCCAGCAAGCTGGACGGTGTGGTTTTGAAACCCGAGCCCGACGACCTTTGCTGTGTCAAATGGAAGGAGAATGGCTACTTTCGCGCCGTTGTCACCCGACTGGACGAGAAGAGTGTAGATGTGTTCTTGGTGGACCGAGGCAATTCGGAGAACGTGGACTGGTATGACGTGAGGATGTTGCTGCCTCAGTTCCGGCGCCTTCCCATACTGGCTCTGAGGTGCACCTTGGCAGATATTTTGCCCCTGGGAAAAATCTGGAGCCAGGATGCCATTTCGTTTTTTAAGAAGACTGTCCTCCACAAAGAACTAGTCATTCATGTCCTGGACAAGAAGGATCATCAGTATGTGATTGAGATCCTCGACGAATCCAGGATAGGGGAAGAAAACATCAGCAAGGTGATTGCTCAAGCTGGCTATGCCAAGTACCAGGAATTTGAAACAAAGACGATCCCCGGAGCTGCCCACTCCCCGGGGCATTCTTTAAACCATTTTCCCGCGGAGAACACCAAAGCTTTTTCTGCCAAGAGGGTGGAAAGGGAGCAGAAAAGCAAGAGAGAAAATAGAGCTGTGTGCACTCCCGAGGCTTCAGCTAACACAAGTGTTACCACCAGACTAGCCACACAGGAAAAAGAGAAGAGGATAGCCACTTACTCTTCTCTAACAGAGAATTTCTTGGGGATTAAGATAGGCTCATCAGGGAAAGGAGAGCTCCAACTTGGAAGTACAGTTGAAGTCAAAGTGTCTTACATTGAAAACCCTGGCTACTTTTGGTGTCAGCTCACCAGGAACATTCAAGCATTTAAAACTCTGATGTGTGACATTCAAGACTATTGCCAAAATACAGCAGCTCCCTACCAGGGACCTGCACCCACATGTTTGGCAAAGCGAACAGTAGATGGAAAATGGTCCAGAGCTTTGATCAGCAGGACACAGTCTTCAGAGAAATTTGAAGTAAGGTTTGTAGACTATGGAGACAAAGAGATGGTTTCCTTGAATGATGTTTATTCAATCAGTGAAGAGTTCCTCAAGATTAAACCGCAGGCTTTTCGGTGCAGTCTTTACAATTTAATCCAACCAACTGGTGAAAACCCCTTTGTTTGGGATGAAAAGGCAATACAGGCTTTTAGTGAATTTGTAAACAATTCATGGCAAGACAATTTGGAATTAAAATGCACCATATTTGCTTTGGCCTCAATGCGTGATGAAGAACCGTTCAGTGTTGTGGATTTGGTGACACCCTTTCAGAGTGCGTGCCAGTTTTTGGTAGAAAAAAGACTTGCACGGCAAGAAAAATTCCCAAAGCCTCTGAAGTTGCCTATGCAGCTGCATTCCTACTACTATTCTACACATGATATGAAGATTGGAAGTGAAGAATCGGTGTATATTACACATGTTGATGACCCTTGGACATTTTATTGCCACCTGGCCAGAAATGCACATATTTTAGATAAGTTGTCACATAGTATTACACAGTTAAGTAAAATTTTGCTGAGTTTAAAAGCGCCTCCCTCGATCCCTGGCTCACTGTGCCTTGCTAAGTATACAGATGGAAACTGGTATAGAGGGATAGCAGTTGAAAAAGAACCAAATAAAATCTTCTTTGTTGACTATGGGAACATTTATATAGTAGAACGCAATGACCTGCTTCCAATACCTAGTGATGCGTATGATGTCTTACTTTTGCCCATGCAAGCTCTTAAATGTTCGTTATCTGATATTTCTGAGAATGTTCCAGAAGAAGTTACAACATGGTTCCAGAAGACTGTTTTAGATAAGTCACTGAAGGCCTTAGTTGTAGCAAAAAATTCAGATGGAAGACTGATAATAGAACTATATGATGATGGTATTCAGATTAATGCCAGTGTTAAAGAAAAAATAAGACTGCTAGGTCACAAAGATAAAACAAGGAAAAAACAAGTTGATTCACTCCTCTGTACTGCTGAAGTCCCTGGAGGAAAAAATAAAATGATGAAGTTTGGCTCTGCAGAAATTTTAAGCAACTCAGTTCTGAACAAATCACATGGTAGAGAGATTTTAGGAGAGCCATACCGACCTAAGATCAGCTCAGCGTGTAAGGAGCTGAAACTTTTACAAAGTTTCACAAAGAACAACGTAGTTGCCCAACATCAGGACCCTGTGGGGAGTAAGAGTAATCAAGTATTCCCGCTAGCAAGAGAAAAGAAAGAAGATTTTGTTGAGCCACCTTTGAAAGCCACAAAAATAGAAGCTACTCTTTCAGAGAGAAAAATGGGAAATTCAAGCAACAAAGATCTCCCTCTAAAATTTTGTGAGTTCCCACAGAAAACTGTAACACCTGGCTTTAAGACAACTGTATACATTTCCCATATCAATGACCTTTCAGATTTTTATGTGCAGTTTACAGAAGATGAAGCTGAAATTAATTATCTCTCAGAGAGATTAAATGATGTAAATACGAGGCCTGAGTATTACACAGGTCCCCCCTTACTAAATGGGGATATGATATGTGCCATTTTTCCAGATGACAACTTATGGTATCGTGCCGTGGTCAAGGAAAGGCAAGCTAACGGTCATCTTTGTGTACAGTTCTTAGATTATGGCAATGTTTCTGTGGTCCCCATTAACAAAATAGGTAGGCTCGACCTGGTTTATGCAGCACTGCCAGGACTGTGTGTTCATTGTTCTTTAAGTGGCATTTGGGTCCCCGACATTATAAACTGTAAGGAAATGATGCGCCACTTTTCCCAGAGGACCGATGAGACTCAAATCAAATGTGAATTTGTTAAATTTCAAGACAGATGGGAAGTTATTCTTGCTGATGAACTTGGGATCATAGCAGAAGACCTCATTAGCAAATACGCTTTCAGTGAAAAATCTCAGCTAGGACTATCTGCCCAAATAATTAAAGGTGCCTGCTCAGAGTCAGACAAATCAGACATTGACATCTCAGTATTTCTTAACTGGTATAATCCCAAAATGAAGGTGGTAAGAGCTTACGCCACTGTGATTGATGGACCTGAGTACTTCTGGTGTCAGTTTGCTGATACTGAGAAACTTCAATATTTGGAGGTGGAAGTGCAAACCGCTGAGGAGCAGATCACAAGTCAGAGAAACTGTATACCACGTCCTCATGTTGGCGACCCTTGCATTGTGAAATATCGAGAAGATGGGCACTATTATAGGGCCCTTGTCACTAAGATTTGCGATGAGGATCTTGTGAGCGTTAGGCTGGTTGATTTTGGAAATATTGATGACTTTGTGGACCTAAAAGCCCTGTGGAGCATTCCTTCAGAACTGCTGTTGATTCCCATGCAAGCTTTTCCCTGCTGTCTCTCGGGATTTAACGTCTCGGAAGGTGTGTGTCCCCAAGAAGGAAATGACTATTTCTATGAAATAGTAACTGAGGATATACTGGAAATAACAATATTAGAAGTCAAAAGAGATATTTGTGATATCCCTTTAGCAGTTGTTGACTTGCAGAGTAAAGGTGAAAGTATTACTGAGAAAATGAAGAAGTATTCTAGGGTAGGCATGACTAAGAGTGATTTGCCCTATGAAAAAAGTGGCACAGAGATAAAAGGAGCCCAGGGGTCCTCCAATCCTGATGTTGGACTTAAGAAATTGAGTAATAAAGCTATACAAGACAGAAGATTCTTTGTGGAACCACAGACAGTTGAACTGTCTGAAAGCACTGAAAGTGATTTAAAGATTGTTGAAACTAAAGCAAGTAAATTCTTTAACATTGAAACCGAGAACATCTTTGAAGTTTTTCAAAGCATCTGCAAAGAGCAAATTGGGACCAAGGCTTTGGAAGGTAAAGCGGAGCTCCATTTGGTTGATGAAGCAAAGTTTGAGGACAAATACCATCTTACAGATTTTAGCACATTGTTACCACATGCTAGTGAAACAAAGGACATGTTGGAACTACACTCACTTGAGGTGCCACTTTCTCCTGATGAAGAATCAAAAGAATTCTTAGAACTAGAATCCACTGAGCTGCAGCATTCTCTAGTTGGAGAGGAAGAAAAAGAGGAGCTTGAATTGGCGCCTCCAATTGCACCTGTCCCTGAAGGTGGTGACCCAGAGGTGCCCCTGGAACCACTCTCAGTGGAACTTCCCCTCATCTGTGAGGCTGGGGGACAGGCAGAACTAGACCTGCCTACAGCCCAGCTGTCTCCAGATGACAAACTAAATACTTCCTCCTTAAACATCAATCAGAAAGTCCAAGACTCCAGGAGTACTGCAGACACGAGAAGCTCAAGCTGTGAAGAATCTTTGGATGACCAGCAGAGGACGCCACTGCAACTACCTGGAAAGAATTGTGCCTCTGAAATGCAGATTGAAATAATTCCACATAAAGAAGAGTTTTCAAACAATGAAAACAGAGACACCATCTCCTCACTGACACCTTTGTTCTCCGAAGAAGAGTCTGTCAGTGGGAGGAAGCAGAGTGCTGTACCAGACTGTACTTCAGGTACGTGAATTGATTTTCTTTCAAAAGTTTTTTTTTTTTTTTTTTTTTTTTAAGGAAACAGAAGAATGCTGATATAAATTGTCTTAAGCTAATTGTTGGAAGATCTATTAAAATGTGGGAAGTGTATCAGATGAAGAGCATTTAAAACACGAAGGAAATAAATTACAGAATCGGTATAACGCAAACATAGGCTGGATGAAATGCTGAAATTTGTTTTGTGTTCAATTATAGAATATTTAAGAACTGACACTCTCAAAAAGGTCGTCATTTTTTCAACATTTTTTCACTTTATTTTTTTTTTAATGTTCACACAATTGAGAAGGATATATGTTCATGTGGCTCCACTGATTAGGGTGGGAGGATTAAGGTATGGCAGAAGGAAGGTAAGACAAATGTTTCTTTCTTTTTCTTTTTTCCTTCTTTTTCTCCAATATCTAGAGGGGAAGGGAAGGAGAGATATCCGCTCCTTGCTGCCAAACTACCTCAGTACCTGGGGATGGGGGACACTCATTTGATGCCATCTTAGACAGGCTGATGTGGGGAAGAATGTTCCAAGGGTGTTAGTTGAGTGTTTTTTGATAGTTTTAAGATTTTGCTGGCCTTGCTACTCCAGGAATGAAAAAATCTTTCCAATTTCTATTGTCTGACAAAGTCCACCTTAGTGCATACATACAGCCAGATATTTGCTTGGCCAGGAGAGTTATCCAACCTGTTCTGCTTCCCACCCTCTGTCATACTCTGCTGGCCAAGATGAGCTGGCTGTCTTGTTCCCCATGTACACCTGCGCATGCTGTCCACTGCACAGAAATCAGAAACTGAGGAGGCCCAGTCCTGACACATGTGTTCCAATGTTGAGGTCATCACATTTAAAGTCATTTTTTTTATACCTTTTCAATGCCAATTTTTGTTTTATTCAATTTTAGCTCGTGTACAAAATAGAGAAAACAATAGAATAATATTGAAAACACTATAGTTTTAGTACCAGGAAATGACCACGGTGTTTAACACCATGATATACTTGCCTCTTGTCTTTTACTCTCGTTGTGTTTGTAAAAATTAAATACTATCATATAGTGTTGAATCCTTGTTTTAATCTCCTAAGAATGCTTCTAGAATATTTAATTGTATAGTATGCCATTATGTGGATACACTGTGATCTACTTAAATAGCACTCTTGCATCAGATATGTAATCTCCAGTATCACATTCTAATTAATGTTAACTCCTAACTTTGTGATAAAAATGTCGGCAAACCTGCAAAGTGCTTCCTTGATTTGGGGATGACTACCATAACTATTTGCAGTACCACCTGTAGTAATAATACTAGCTTTTAGCTGTAATTTTCAGTGTTAGAAACCCACATCCTTCTGGTCTGAAAACAAAAGTCCCATTTGCCATTGAAATCATACCTTTTTTTTTCCCTAGAAGATTGCTGTTTGTGAAACACATAGGATGTGCCAAAAGATTAACTGATTGTTTTTAACGGAAGGCAAAATTTTACAGTTAAGAGAAGTCCACATCCCTGTGATATGCTTTTTTTTAAAAAAAGGAAAGTTTTAAAGAGATTTAGAAAATATTTTTACCAATGTGCTAAGTGCATATTGATTGTACAGGAATAGTAGATGAACATTAGGAAAATGCTTATGTATCTCACTTTAAGAAATTAAGAGATATGCATTGTGTCTTACTCTATTCCATCTGGCAGATCAAACACAGAATATTGTCAGTCTGAGAGGGTTTACCGTTGGATCTAAGTGTGTTGTATGGTCAAGTTCAAGAAACACTTGGTCCAAATGTGAGATTTTGGAAATAGCTGAAGAAGGCACCAAGGTAAGTGAAGTTGAAATGCTTTATCTCAAAATGTATTTGCAGACTGCTAAAAGGATTTTTACCAAACATTATCAGACCAGGGGATGCAGCTGAAGAAATGGTTACCAGGCTGTTCCCTTGGCAAAATGATATGGTATGAAAATCTTTTCAAGCAACCATATAGAAGAGACTTATTAAGAGTCAACCCAGGCATCTTTATCTCTCTTATCCTTCAAACCCTGTAGTCACTAGTCTGACACTTCTTCCATTTATTTCTTCCAATACCACTACCTTAGTTAAGGCCCTGATTTCACAGCTACATTACTGTGTTTTAGTCTTCCTTCATCTGATTGCCCACACTGCTAGTGTTGAGATGGTCAAATGCAAACCTGTCTACATCTGACTGTGTAAAATCTTGCAGCAACTTCCAATTGACTGGTGTTTCTGTAATCTGAACATCATCTGTGCCTGAATCGCCTTGAGTGTTTCTTGAACTGTGAATACCTGATCCTTGATAGAGCCTGATGATGGCTCAGAATTTCTGGGGGCAGGATTTTGGAATGTGTTAGAATTGGAAAACCACTGGCCTAGAATAAAAATGCTCATTAATATGTAATCCCCTTCAGGGATGAGCATCTACTTAAAAGTCTTCCCTCCACTAGGTTTTTATAACCAGGGATGGTTACCCTATGTACATTAGTTGAACTAAATGAACACTGAATTTGAGACGTAAGATTCAATTAAAAACCATTTTTATTAATATTCTGAAGCATTTCATTTTAAAGGTATTATGATAGACAAAGTGGTAACAGATTTCAGAACTTATCAGTTTTTATTAAATCTTTTTTTTCCCCTTATAGGTTTTAAACCTTTCAAGTGGCATGGAGGAGATGGTCAACCCTGAGAATGTCTGGAATGGCATACCTAACTTAGATAAGAGTCTACCAGAGGTATGGAATCCTGGGAGCCATTCATTAATAAGAGCATTTTTTTTAATTATTTAACAACATGATTTAACAAAGTATCTCCAAGTCCCTTGTGTTGAGACACACGGAAAAATATTAAAATTCCAAGTGCAATAATGAAGAGCAAAAATAACTAAATCAGGACTTTATGACAGTTATCCCTTTGCACATGCTGGTTATTAACATTTTACTCCTTGATTTTCACTTTGATGTTCAAAGAATGAAAATTGTTCATATTCATGACTTCGAAAGTGCTTGTTTGTTGCAGAAATTTTGATAAATATAAAATTTTAAATTAGAATTTTAAGTAGTGTATCTATCCAAATAACATTATCTATCCAATGATAGGTAGATAAGCTTGACTTTTTTCATAATTTTTCTATTATATGGAACACAAGTATGAGGAGTCTAAAATAAGTTCATGAAATGTGTTACGGAAAAGCTATGTATGCTTTTCAGAATTTTTTATATCCCAAACCAATAAACTTATTTTTGTAAATTGTACTTAAAAAGCAGAGAGAGTTAACTATAGCTAGAATTGGGGTGTGGAGTGGGAAGCGATTGCTAGAGGGAGAGAGTACCTTATATATCTAGATTGGTCCAAACCCCATGCCAGATTGGGGTTGGAGCTGGGAACCAAGAATTCATGAGAGCCAGGAATGCTGAGTTTGAATCATCACCATTGCTTTCCAAGGTCTGCATTAGCAGGCAGCTGGAGTCAGGAGCTAGAGCCAGGTCTAGGTACTGAACTCAGGCCCACTGAGATGTGGCCATCTTAACCACCAGGCCAAATATTTGCCCCAAACCATCTTCTAATTTCATTTCCCACAAATTTTCAAAGTACCTTCCTATTAAATCTACATATTTTGGACACAGTTGATTTAATTCTACATACGGTTTTGCATTCTGTATTCTTAATTTAAGACTATATGAGACTGTTACACATATGTTGACAATTCCATATTTGATTTTCTACCATTGTGTCTACTTACAATGGCATGATAAACTGAAATAGCAGAATGTTAAGTTTCTGCTACTAAAGGACTATACTACTGTAATAATATGGGGGGAAGTGATGGGAGGGGAAAAAGAGGAAAAAGGAAAGGCAGAGAGAAGAGGGAATCTCTATGCCTACAGAACCAAATCATGGAAAATAAGAACAATGACCAAAAAAAGCCTGCGTCACGGAAAATAATAAAAAAATAAAAAATTCGCAATCCACCTATTCCTGTTTCCTTTCAACCATCCTCAGCAGTTAAATTTTTGCATTCTGTCCAGAATTCTGGATTGTAATTGGTAGAAGAGGGGCTACGGTCAGCTTACTTCATTTTGGCAGCAACCAGAAGTCCATAAACAGTATCTGATTGCTACATACGACTGCATGACATTAGAGAACCATAGAATATTAAACATCATAGCATTGGATCTTTGGATCATTTGAAGGCCTCCACTATTACAAATAATTGGACATCTCTCTTTAGCTGCTTGCATTAGTTGCATTTTTGTTTGTCACACACACACAAAGTGCTTGCTACACTTGCATATTTTGCATCAATATTTTACTAAAACTTACATTTCTGATTGTTTCCATCATTAATTTGGAAGAAACCATTATTGCTACTTAAGAGTAAGTCTTTGAAATTTTTGATTTGGTTAATAATGGGACTAAAATGAGTCCTTTCTAGAATTTGAGCGTAGGATGTCTGCTGAAGGATGTCTGTCTATAAATGAGCTAATTTTCCTTAAAAAGAGGGAATATTGTGAAGTAGGGAAGCCACGCTTGACTTTTTATGATACCTCAAGATGCTTACATTTGAAGGTCTTTCTTTTGACCTATTTTTTAAAATAATTTTTCCTTTATCTGAGCTATTACAGTCCTCCGTAGGAATATATCACATTAGTTGGTTCCCGTATTGCCTGATATATGCATATGCTGCCATTAGTTGTTGAAAGGAGTGTGGGGTCAATGTGTCCCTTACCAGGAAGCTGTTACTGAAGTACCTGAGACACCCCTTGGGCAGAGTGTCTGAATAGCAGCCCCCTGAGCGATGGTGTCCCTCCCTCCTTCAGCGTCTCCCAGAGCTGTCCAGGACTTTGGAATGAAACATTGAAGAAACAGCCTTTAAAGCCTGGGAGGACAGTCCTGTGCAAATGTTCTGCTAATGAATATTTGAAGAAGGAAAAAAAATATTGTACTTGAGGTGGTTCTTCACTATAAAACCAGATTGCTATATTTAATAAGAATACTGTTTATAGGTTGTCTGATGGTTTTTCTGTGGACCTGCTTCTGACATAAACTATTTTGAGTTATGGGAAATAATCTATAGTAACCAGAAGGTTTCTTTTGTTAGGTTGCATGCCACACGCTGGGGCAGGACCTTGTCTTGATGTTGTCACACAGTGACGCTGTAGTCACAGGTAACTTGTTTTTACTTTCTGTTGTTTTTTTTTTTCCACATACTAGAGTGGGTTTTTTTGTTTGTTTTAATTTAGCTGTTTTTTTAAAAAATGTGTTTTTCTTTTCGTTTTTGTGTGAAAAGCAGAGACAGATTGACAGAGATCTTCCATCCACTGGTTTACTCCCTTAATGGCCACAAAATTCAGGGCTGGGCAAGGCCAAAACCAAGGGCCCAGAACTCAACCTAAGTTTTCTGCATGGGAGGCAGGAATCTAGCTGCTTGTGTCCTGGCTGCTCCACTTCCCATCCAGCTCCCTACTTACGGCCTAGGAAAGCAGAGCAGGATGGCCCATGTCCTTGGGCCCCTGCAGTCACATGGGAGACCCAGTGGATGTTCCTGGCTCCTGGATTGATTCAGCTCTGGCCATGAGGCCCCCTGAGAAGTGAACCAGCGGATGGAATACCTCTCTGTGTCTCCTGCTGTCACTCTGCCATTCAAACAAACAACAAAATCTTTTAAGACAACAAAAACCCGATTTATTACCAGACTTGTACTGTCCCAGCAAGATAGAAAGCATGTCATTTTCATAGTCTCTCAGAGAAACTTAACAATAAGAACAATAAAAAAAACACCATTATTTCTACAGGAGTCATTAATCCCTTTTAGTAATCATACTCACCTGCATTCCTTTCTTGATGTATTACATGGCAGCCCCAGTATAATTTTTCTTGCTTTTATTTTCTTTCTCACCTTGAGATTTTTCTCTTATTCTTTCAGAAACAGAGTATGGAAGTGATGTGGGTTTAACTGTGGACTCATAGATGTGGACGATGAGCCAGAAGCTGCTTCTCCACCTCCAGCTTCTTCCCAAAACAACACAATAATCGGGGAAATTGAAAATGTGTAATTACAGGACACTCACTCTGGAAGAGTGATTATGTGTGCCAAAGACTGAAATAGTCTCAGGTGGACCATGTAGTGTTCTTTGTAAAGGTGTCGTAGTATTCATAATCTGGGGTCTTTCTTCTGCCCTTAATTGTTTAAAACTTATAATGAGTTGTAAAGACTTATTGTGCTAAATATTTTGCAAACTTACCACATTTTTCTAAAAAGAGCCAGTTTGATGCTTAGAATAGAGTGTTTAATTTAAGATAGAATATAGGTCCCTTTCAGCAAATTCTATGACACTGCTTAGGGTGGCTTTGTTGGCAGTAGCTCCTTCAGAAGTTTTGTTTTGATTTTGAAGCTTTGCCTTGTCTTTTGTAGTTAAAACACACGATGAATACCCTGTTTAACTTGGGAATATTCTACTATGATACAGATTTGAATAAAGTATCCTTCAAGGGTTGATGGTCTCAGTTCATTTAATAAAAACAAGAATCTTACGTATCACTGGTTCAATATTGAATGTTCCCTTCCATGTGTAAGTCCTGGGAGACAAGCGCCAGCACCGCAGGCTCCTTTCCGTGGGTTCTCACAGGGAGCTACTCTGGGTGGCACTTCAGTTGAACCCAGGGACCTTTCTTTTTGGCTTTCCTCTTTTTTTTTAAACCCTATTCTTTTCCTTCACACATTTCAGGAAGCTAGCACAACGTTTAGAATGCTTAATCTGCTCAGTGAACACATTACTCATCTTGGCAAAAATCATGCCCTTCTTTATTTGTACCATTTCTGGGTCTTCCTTTCAGGGTAGTACCCATTTCCTTGAGGTTGATGTATCGCCTTTCCTGTAGTTTCCTCTGAGTGTGGCCAAAGCAAGAACCCCCCTATTTTCTAAAAGGACTAGAGCATATTTTGCACCTCTCCTCTTTTTGTTGTGTTTGTCATGTTTGTGAATTGCTATAACATGACAGCTCTTCTAAATATGTAATTTTTTAAAGTTTAATTGGAAAGATAGGTCAGATTTATTGGGGAAGAGAGATAGGCAGAGCAAACTTCTATCTGCTGGTTCACTCTCCAAATGGTTGCAGTGGCCAGAGCTGAGCTGATCTGAAGCCAGGAGCCAGGAGCTTCTTCTGGGTCCCCCACATGGGTGCAAGATCCTAAGGCTTTGGGTCATCCTCCACTACTTTCCTAGGCCATAAGCAGGGAGAGCTGGATGGGAAGTGGAGCAGCCAGGACACGAGCCAGTGTCCATATGGGTTCCTAGCACCTGGAGGTGGAGGATTAGCCAACCAACCCATTGCATTGGGCCCACATGTTCTTTTTCTGTTCCTTCTTTCTTTTTTAATATTAATTTTTCCTGGAATGAAAGATTTACAGAGAGGAGAGACAGATCTTCATCCTCTGGTTCACTCCACAAATGGCTGCAATGGCCGGAGAGGAGCTGAGCTGATCCAGAGCCAGAAGCCAAGAACTCCTTCCTGGTGTCCCACATGGGTGCAGGTTCCCAACACTTTGGCTCTAGTGCTGCTTGTCCAAGCCAACGCAAGGAGCTAGATGGAAAGTGGAGTAGCTAGGACATAAACATGTGCATGTATGGGATTTCAACACTTGCACGGTGAGGATTTAGCTATTGAGCCATCACTGTGGACCCTAAATAGATAAATTTTAAAAGATTTATTTATTTGGTAAGACAGGATTATATATAAATCGACAACTATACACACACACACACATATAAATGACATTGCCAATGGCAGCTTAACCTACTGTGCTATAATACTGAGTCCTAAACACATAAATTTTAACCTATCTTTTTATTTTCATTTAATTGTGGCAATCTACACTAGACTTGAAAATATCCATTAAATATAATTAGTTGGAAAATAAAGTTAAAAGTGATTCTGAATATTTCTTCTGCTATCCTACACAGCCTCTGATGAATAAAAGTGTTATGGCTGAAGCCTTTGGCCTGTGTTATATGGCTGTCACACCAGGAGCGCCTTTCTTTCATTAAGCCCAGTGTAGCAGAGACAAAGCATTCAAAACATGCAAACAAATGACCAACTTTGCTTACTGTGTCTGCCTCAATGCTTGCCCACATCCCATTTGGCCAGCATGTTAAAATGATACAGTATCAGTTCTGTGCTACAATGACTTTAGTATCAGCTTGGCCTAATTTTTCTTAACATGATCAAAAAACAAAGAGAAACATTGCCAAATCCTAATTAGATTCCCTTGTTGCTAAACTTCAACTCCACTGCTAACAAGAGAAAAAGCAACAAGAAAATCTTTTTTTTTATCTGTTATATTTAGCGAATCTAAGTCATTGTAACAGGTTTTCAGTGAGTTTATGCCCAATTTAGTGTACCTGTCCATTAAACTAATGTAAAACTAAATAGTGTAAACACAGTTTTCTATTTTGATGCTAAAAAATCATTTTTATTTAAAATTTTTTTAATGAAACTGTTCACATTTAAAAAGCAAAAATGTAAGTAAAGCCCCAGCTACAATTATAGCCTCCATTGTAAAACTCAAATTATTTGGGAAAGTACATTAAACTATACACAGAGTGTTTTGGACTGTTTTTAAAACCAGACTTTCTAGAAAGCCCTGGTAATGTAAATTCCATGTGTTTATTCCTGGTAGCATTCTATGGAGTGACATGTTGCTTGGCTCGTCAAATGTTGGGTCCTGGAATAAGATTCTTATCCATTCCTTCAACCAGATAGTTCCACTGATCAAAGTCTTTATGAAGTCCTGTAAAATATAAATGTGAATAAATACATTGAGATTTTAAGAGCACAAAACCATTTCCTGCCTCTAGGTGGCACCACAGAAGAAAAACCACAGAAAGTGCATGAGACTGCAGAGACAAGGTATTGGTTAACATCTGCTTTACCAGTAATGCCAGGAATGAGGCATTCTGCTCTCAATTCACCCCAGATTCACAAAAAGACCATGAGATGTAGCAAATAGCTTTTCTTTAAAATAAGTGGTAGCTTAACCCAGTGTGCCATGATAGCCCTTGCTTTCTACAGTATGTTATGTAAGGCAACAAGATTTATTTTCTCAATTTTTTTGTTCTCAAATTGATTGGTCATTTTATTCAGCTACAAACTGGATAGAAACAGTTAAAATGGGACAAATGCTAGGATCGTAGACAATTTGTTCCTGAGAAGCATTTGGCTTTTGTCATCAAAGAACATTAGTTTCTTACCTAAATGCTTTTGTAAGAATGCTAATGAAGCTTTGTTGATGAGATCCATGGCTACATAGGAATCTATTTTTCCTTTCGTTGTTAATAGCCGCCCGAGGATTTTTCCAGTTACAAATGTGAAGTCAGCAAAATTCTGATGGACTGATCCCCTGGAAGAGGCATTTAGAGTCACACTGTTTGATAAAATGACCTTTGTAGTTAAGGTTCAGAATAGATTAAGGCCAGTTTGGCTTATTTTCTGAAAGCTCAGAAAAGATAGTTAAACATATTTAAGAGTTGCAGCCTATTCATTTAAGAGCATGAGAATATATGTGTTGTTGGTCTATTCATTTAGGAATGCAAGCATATATTGTTGGTATATAAAAACTATTAAAAGTGTTAGGAATTTTCACCACACACCCAAAATGACAAACACAGCAAGTCAAACAGGACGCCTTTATTCTAGCTGGAGAGGCAGCCGCAGGGGAGGGAGAGAAAAGAGAGAGAGGAGGAAAAAGAGACAGAGAGAGAGTATTGGGAATCTGGGGCTAGGAGGGATTGGTGGATAGGGCCGTCAGGTATGGTGCCATGAGGATATTAGTGGAAAACAGGGTTGTGAGATTACAGCAGATTAGTGGAGACAAGGGTTGTGAGGTTACAGCAGAACGGTGGAGAACAGAATTTGAACCTGAAGCGTGGGAAACTTACAAAAATGAACCTGGAGGAAACCAAGACCTAGGGGAAGCAGATATTTAAAATGCCACCAGGCCTAAAATGGTAGGGTCTTATTGATCTTCAGGCCCGATGTTGGAGTCATTCCTGTCGTTTTTACTGTCTTGAGTTTCTAGCAGAAACAACCATGACGTTTTGGATGACTAGAACACATGACTAATCATGTGTCACAAGAAGGTGTCAGTTATTTTGTGATGTAACAGCAGAGAAGGTAAGCGCACCAAGCCAGATGGTCTAGCTACTACTTCACACCATTGCTATGTGGCAAGGCCTGTTGCGGCAAAGCTGTACTAACATGTTACCCTACGGAATGCTACAGACAATTGTAACACCATGGTAAGTAGGTGTGTCTATTTAAATGTATCTAAACATAGAAGGACATTTACAGGGGTGGGGAACCTTTCTTCTCCCAGGTGCCATCTGGATAGTCATAACATCCTTCACAGGCCAGACAAAATGATCAACTATAAAGTCAGCCTACTGTAGATTTATTGAATATCAAGTCCTGCCCATGGTTTTTCTTGGTAGGTGCAGGCCAGGTGTTATCCCAGGTCTTACGGGGTGCACAGACTAGATGTTCCCCATCCCGATAAAGAATTGTTTTAATCTTTATATGGTTTAATCTTTATTGCCATGAATGGAACTTAATGAAACTAGCAGTTGCCCCGGGGAGTCACTGAATGTGAGGGTATATAAAGAACCGAGTTATTACATCACACTAATGTAAAACTTATAAACAGTATGAATCTAGGCTACATTAAGTCCATAAGAAAGTATCTTTCTTCAGTAAAAACCTTAGCTTACTTTCACTTTGTGCACTTTAATTTTTTTTACTTTCATAACTAACAGCTTAAGACAACTGTCTTATGCAGTTGTAAAAAAAATTCTTCTGCATACACTTACTTTGTAAGTTTTTGCTAATGTAAAAATAAAAATAACTTTTAAAAAAACTTTTGCACTCTGTGAAAAACTAAGTTGCAAACACACACATTGACCTAGGCCTACACAGGGTCAAGATCATTGATCATTGTCTTCTCCTTCCGCACCTTGCCTCACTGGAAGGTCATCAGGGTGATAACACGCAGGGAAGAGTTAGCTCCTGCCATAGCAGCAGCTGCTTCTGGACACTTCCTTAAAGATTTGCCTGAGGGTGCTGGTATCTGAAGCTGGTTTTCTCTCAAATATCACTAGTAGCCAGGACTGGGTTAGGTCAAAGTCAGGAGGAGCCTGCACCTCTGTCTGGGTGTCCATGAGGGGTAGCAGACACTCAACTGACTGAGCCAGCCACTTGCTGCCTCCCAGGCTGCTTTTTGGACTCTATAGCAGAGCCAGGACTCAAGCCCAGGCATTTTGATGTGGGGTGTGTACCCCAAGCAGCTTATTAATTGCTCTCTGAATCACATGTCTCATGAATAAACCTTCAAAATAATAGTACATTCTAAAATAATAATAAAGGGACTTGAGCTGTGACACAGTAGGTCAGGCTTCAGCCTGTGGTGCTGGCACCCCTATGGACATCTTTTTGAGTCCCAGCTGCTCCACTTCTGATGCAGCTTTCTGCTAATGTGCTTGGGAAAACACAGGAGATGGCCCAAGTGCTTGGGCCCCTGCGTCCATCTGGGTGACCTGGAAGAAGCTCCTGGCTTCTGGCTTCAGGCTGACCCAGCTCCAGTGTTGTGGCCATTTGGAGGAGTGAATTCATGCACAGAGGATCTCTTTCTCAGTCCCTCCTTGATTCTCTATAAATCTGCTCTTCACATAAAATAAATATTAAACATTTAAAAAATAATTACAAAAGTTATAATTATAATTACATAAACCAGCAACATATCATTTACTATCAAGCATTACATATTGTACATAATTACACATATATACACATACATATACAAAACATTGTATGACCAGTATTGCATATATTTACACCATTATCACCTCATACACGAGTAATGTGTTGCTCTACTAGATGATGCACTACAACACACCCACAGCACAGAAACTTCTCAGCTTCTCTTCACAACTTTATGGGTCAGTGTGCTGTCATTATCCAGACTTTGCTCTGCTGTATAGACTATACTTGTGATTTGAGTAGATGAAACATGCTTTGTGTGAGCTCAGAGCCAGAGCCTGCCACTTCAGCCTGACCATGTAACTTGATAGCTATTTGACGCTAGGCAAAACACTTGGGATGTAAGCTTCCAATCAAACACATCTGAAAAGAAAGGTTTCCGTGTAGGAACTCAACAGTAGGCACTTCATCAGTATCATCCACTGTGTTCTCTAAACTATTCATCAGCAGCCCAGCAGCAAATAAAATGGCTTCTTTAGCCATTTTCCATTACTTCTGGACATCTGACACATGATCTCCTGTCATTTTTTCTTTTTCTTCATTTACTTGATGTTATACTTCCCTTCTGAGTCTTCACGTGTTCCTCACTCTTCTATCAATTCAGCATTTCCCAAGGACCTGTTCTCATACTAAATCTTTTGGCACTTAGCAGCCTCATTTACCACAAAGGTTTCATCCATAATACCATGCAAACTAGGGTCTTTTCCAACTCCTGACTAAGATTTTTTCAAGTCTCACATTTATAAATTCCAACGTTAAACTATAGCAGCTCCTCAGCACTGCACACAGCAATTCTTTCTTTTCACTATGCTGTTCTCACTGACAAGTAAGCATTCCTTTAGTCATCACAGCTCAAACATGGGTACCTGACTCTTCTTCCTCTTCCTTACTTTGCAGTCAAAATTTGAGCATCAGAGACATGAAGATATGGGCCATGAGACAGCTAGCAGCAGCGGCTTGAATAAAATGGAAAATTGGCCATAGGAGGAAAACAAGAAAGGAGTAATCAGGGGTCACTGGTGTGGTGGCATTGCAACCTGATCGTCCATTTTTAGTGCCAGCATCAAATATGGGCATTGGTTTGTGTCCCAGCTGCTCCACTTCCAATTTGGCTCCTTGCAAATGAACTTGAAAAGCAATGGAGAATGACTCAACATGTTAGACCCCTGCACTCAAGGGGCACACCTGGAAGAAGTTCCTGGATCCCAGCTTTGGATCAGTTCAGCTCTGATCCAAATGGCCATTGTAGCCATTTGAGGAGTAAGTCAGTGGATGGAAAATCTATACTTCTCTCTTTGTAACTTTTTCAAGAAAAATAAATGAATCTTTTCTAGAAAAGGAAGGAAGGAAGCAAGGAAGGGGAGAGAGAGAGAGAAGGAAGGAAGAAAAAGAAGGAAAGAAAGAAAGAAGAAAGAAGGAAAGAGAAAGGAAAGGATAGAGAAAAGAAGAAGTGGTGGAGATGACAGGAGAAGCAGCAAAGAAAAGGGCTGTGATTGCCATCACAAAAAAGAGGAAAGAAAGAAGCAGCAACGAAAGAGGAACAGTCACCACTGTGCAGTGGATGCAGAGTGAATTGCTGAGTCTGTTGGAAGACTGCTGGTGTGGCAAGCAACAGGTGTTCCATTTGGGTACCCTGATAGGCACTTTAGGAAAGACGACAGCGACCAGTGAACCAGAAGTAAGCACAAGAAGCATCAAACGCAGGTGATTCTTTCACACTTTTCAGCAATTAGGGGGGAAAAAAGTGAGAGCCTAGCAAAGAAGCATGGTTGAGGGAACCTTGGGTGTCTTGCATTGTTTCTATTTTACAATTAGACTTGCACAACTAATCAGCAAATTTGAAGTCCTTTCCTGAAAAATCACACATTTCTTTGCCATCTGTGCAAACTCTCGAGTGACACTGCCTGGGCTTTCGGTGTTTCCTTCTTGCCTGTTTTAAATAAATTATGCTTGAGAAAGGGTAGGAATGAACTGTAGCTTTGCTTTGTTTTATCTCATTGGGAGATCAAAATCTTCTCAGTTCTTTTCCATATCTAGGGCATTAGCACGTTGCCAGGACATCCTATTATAGCTTTGGGAATTCATAATCTCAATCTTTTCCAATACCTAAATGAACTGCAGATCTCAATAGATGACCTTTTTCTTTGAAGAGTTCCTAGCATGGTCTGCTGATGAAATACTTCACCCACCACCACCACCAGAACCACCTAAATTCCCCAAAACAAAAGACATGGTATGCTATTCAGATAAAAGCAGAGCCTAATACAAATCACCAGCATATGCATTAATCCATTAACAGGACTAAAAACATTAAAACATTTTCATTTTCAAAAGACTAAGTCTAATGTACTTGGAAATTGAGGTGATATGATATCATGCTTTTTGAAAGTCTAAACAACCCATCTTGCAATTCTACAAAGCTACCAAATAATAATTTACTCAAGTTACAAGTTTCTGTTTCAGATGATGAAATATATCATTGATACTTACTTGATTGTAATCATTTTTCTTTCCTTATCAGGTGAGAAAAATTTTTTCATTTTCCTCATATTAGCAGGATACTGGAACTGTACAGAGTTGATGAAGAAGAGGGGTTGAGGGACTCTGGTATGTATTGTGTCATCCAGTGGAAACATCCATGCATCCAGGGCAATTCCACATCTGCAGGTATTTGTGGGCATGGATAAAACAGGCTGGTTATATCAGGACTAAAGGACATACCCCAGATCAGTTTACTGTTGTTACCTGCTGGCTTTAGAGGTGTTATGTTTTAATATGGGAAGCAGATACAATTTGCTTTACAAGGCAGTAATTTTCTTTAAGTGGGAAATGCAGCCTATGAAAAGGCATATCCCTCATTTTTTTTTTTGCTGTATTGCTTCCAAAACAAATTTTTAAAAACCCAATAATTTTATTTATTTATTTATTTATTCATTTATTTATTTATTTACAATGCATTATGTGACACATTTTCATAGGCTCTGGGATTCCCCCAACCCCTCCCCGTACCCTCCCCCCATGGTGGACTCCTCCACCTTGTTGCTGTATTATAGTTCAAATTCAATTGAGATTCTTTCATTGCAAGCATATACCAAGCATAGAGTCCAGCATCTTATTGTCCAGATAAATTCAACAGTTTCTTGGGGAGACCATCTCTGGTCTGAAGGTAGGGCTGGCAGAGTATCATCCCGATCAGTTAAAAGCCCCAAGTTAACATCAGCAACAATCTACAACGTTATGGAATTAATTGACATTAATTAACCAATATGTCAAAAAAAAAATGCAAGTTCTTAACCACATCCTGTGACTACTTCATTGACATTTCAATTTTAGTTTATATACAACCGGCTTCTATACACCTTAAAATGGCTATAGGTTACTATTCAGCTGTCTCGTGTCTATTTTCATTTTAGTATTTAGCAGTTTATAGCGTTGAAGCATAATATTGCTGAACCTGGTTTTTTTGGGGGGTAGTCTAAACTGGCTTATAACTCTAACAAGACATATGTCAACAATTGAGGTGCAGAACAGTTTTAGGAGGGGTGTGCAGAGAAATCTTCAATACCCTAGTGAGGAGTAACTAATCTTTGTGTCCTATCTAGTAAGGTATACGTGAATCCACACTGACCATTTCCTGTCTGATTCTAAGCTTTCCTTGTTGTTCTCTGTCTATCTATTCTAATTTGTGTGTGTGTGTGTGTGTGTGTGTGTGTGTGTGAGTTTGGGGAGGGGGGCCTCCGAGCGATCCTGATGGTCATTGCAAGAGAGTGTGGGGACCCAAAGTTGGAACCAAGCCAGGACGGAGAAAGCACCTCTCCCTAGTCCTGAAGGAAGTTTACTGTTCATCTGTTTCTGCGGACTGCTCAGGGCTCCCAAAACCCCAATAATTTCTTAAAAACTGTGTCTGAAAAAGTAAAACGGACACAGCATTTCCTCTGTTTCCAAAGCTTTGGGGCATACCACAGTATATTTATTATACCTTTGTTACAGTCAAAATTGAACTTCTAACTGAAAACTGGGGGTTGAAGGAAAACACACGGAGAATGCAATTTGAAAGAGTACCTTTAAAAAACATTTTATCTTGACCATTTGGACTTTCTGCTTGATATGTTACATGAATGAAACATGAATCTCCTCTTACAAGAAAACAGATTTTAAGAGCTTCAAAGTAAAACTTCGTAAATGATTCTGTCCATTTTCTATATGGCTGGTCCTATACAATGACCTCAGTTTGCAAAGAAGACTCTCAAGAAATCGCATTTTTCTGCAAATTGCAAATGGGTCTGGTCCTGATTCCTATCCATAAAACTGTATAATTTTAGACCCAGCCCTAAATTTGTGGCTCAAATGCTTTTTTTAAAAAAAGAATTATTTATTTTTATTGGAAACGCAGATATACAGAGAGGAGAGACAGAGAAGCAGGGGGAGGGTGTGGGGAAGTGGGGGGAGAATCCCAGTTCCTATGAAATTACAACACAATGTACTTAATGAATAAATTTAATAAAAAAAAGAAAAAAAAAAAAGATCTGTCCAATCCCCAAGTGGCTGAAACAGGTGGAGTTGAGCCAATCTGAAGCCAGGAGCCTGGAGCCTCTTCCAGGTCTCCTATGTGGGTGCAGGGTCCCAAGGGTTTGGGCCATCCTCAACCGCTTTCCCAGGCCACAGGCAGGAAGCTGAATGGGAAATGGCGCTGCTGGGATTAGAGCCAGTGTTCATATGTTCATATAAGATCCTAGCACATGCAAGGCAAGGACTTTAGCCTCTAGGCTACCATGTTGGGCCTTGCATTTTAAGAAAATCTGGAAATACCATCAGTGAACAGTATTATTTACTCAACCAATGTTACATAAAAACTTACACAAGACTATATTTGTAATAATTGAATACAATGTTAAGCCTTTGAACAGATAAGAATAATGAGAGAGGATCTATGGGATGGTGCATGTTTTCAATAACTGGGTAGTGAGAGATTTGAATATCTAGAGACACGGGTGGCTTCTGTCCACCTGTGGAGGCAGAGACTTACTGTTGAAGAATTCCTTCTTCTTCACTAAGAATTTGATCAAAAATAGTATCCCATATGTGCCTTCAGTTCTCTGCTTTCACTACATACTTTCCTGTGTGCTCTCCAGCTTTGCTCTGATTTCAGTTCTTACCTGAATCTCAGGTCATCACTAAGGGCCTGAATCACCGTTCCTCCACCAAAAGAATGTCCAACTACCGCTATCTTATTCCTATCGATAGAGTCCTATGTGAAAAAGCACAGTACACATTTGTGACTACTTCACATGGTGTTAAAAGAATAAATAAAATTATTTTGTCAATCTTATAATTATTCATTTCATGGGCATAGTTCAGTGATCTATTTTGATTACTTACAAAATAGAATACAACCATACATCCCTATATATATGTAGACATGTATGCACATACTATCCACACCTACATAAACATCTAAACATACTTGAAAAAGCTTATAGAAAAACCAAGTTTATTTTGGTGCAAAAGATTCAAATTATAACCACAGGTTTCTGAAAATACGTGTTTTCCATGAGCTTTTCAAAGTGCTATCATATGTCTATGGAATGTATTATTATGTATATAAAACATTGTAAAAGTTCGTAAGGAAACTTAATGATCTTTCTAGTCACCTATACTTACGACGTAAGCATCAGTGCTGACTTTTGCCCCTCTGCACTCCAGCTTGAGTGGTTTGTTTATTTTGTATGTATTGACTACCTGCTCAGTGTCAGACATGGTATTTTCCAAGATGCTGCAATGCAATACAGTGGTGTCAAGTGGCACATAACTGGGACTACCCCTAACCCAGCCAGGGGTAGGCATTGGGGTCTTACAAAAGTCCTTGGAAGAAGTGATCCTTGACTTGAGTTTTTACGATTAACCAGGAGTTAAATGAGGGAAAAATTGTGTCAGGCCGCAGGACAGGTACAAAAGCAAGGATATTCAAGAGAGAGTGGCTGGTTGAGAGACAACAAACTCCTCACTACAGCTTGAGAACAGAACATCTTTTCTTCAACTTGAAATATTTCCAGTTCCTTCTACTCCTTGTACTTTACACACTTTTCAAGTCTCTCCTCAGTCTGTTATTTCTCTCTTCATTCAATTTTTTTCATGAACATTACCCTACCCAACACTTTCCATGACCACTTGAAGATCAAACTCAAAGACATGTGAAAGCCATTCAAGAAATCATATTTCTATAAACAGTATTATGCTGAACCATAAGAAACTGCCATTTTTGAAGGTCAAAATTGACTGTAGGCAATTTTGCATATAGTTCCACCTAATGTAGTCTTTATTATTGTTATATTTTGTTTGAACTGTTTCTTGTGTCTTTTTTCCATGACAGTAGAAAAGTTAAGCCAACAAAAAACAAAGCAAGAAAGAGCCACAGGTACAATGTAAAATATCGTTTTTAAAGCTCACCTTTAGTTGCCCCACATCAAATCCTATGTTCAATAAATTCTTCACTGGCTTTCCCTGACCAATGTCAAGAATCCAAGTGAGAGCTCGGGAACATTCTTTTGCTCTTCGCCGTACCTAGTATGATTATTAGAAGGATACAAGAAAGTAAAAATTTGGAACAATTAATGTAATGTTTTTGAAAGGGCTACATATGTGAAAAGTAGCTGGTTATGAAGTGGCATCTGTTAAGTGATGAGTGACTAGTGTATGAAGTAGTGTAACAACCCAGGCTCCAGCCTTGCAGGTATGTATATCCTGACCCAATTTTTAGCTGTGTTGCTCACCAGTATGATTTTATATAATTACATCAACCTCTCCATTTATTGAATAATAATACCTACCTCAGAAGCTTATAGGGCATGTTAGATGCAATAACTTAAGTGAAACACCCACTACAAAGGAGTAGTATGCTATAATATATTGCCTCTCTAAAGAGCAGCCTGATAGTTTATTCTCTAGCACTTTTGGGATCCTAAAATCTGAAGCTTTAACACAAGAGAATTCTGAACATTTACTGGCTTCCCCTGGAATTTTTGTATTTGCCTTATTTTTACCAAATGTTTCACTTGGAATTTTTTTAACTCAAAGAATCTTCCAGCAGTTCTTTTGGTAATGGGGAACAGGAGAGCTAGGAGCACAGCTTCCCATAGTTAAAAGAATTTGAACAAATGTCACCATTTTGCACATTTTTAGGTCACCAAGCCACCTCTCATCTCATTGCGATGTACCTGCTCATTTCGTGTAGTTTTCTCGTCCTCATCCTGTTTTAGGGTTTTAAAGTAGAGCCAAGATCTGTTTCCTACTTCTGCATCACACTGGTTGTTAAAATAGTAGGTTGCAGCTGCAGATCCATCTCTATAATACAAAGAAAATTATTTACTTTCACAAATTCCTTTCCTTCTATCTCTAACCCATCATCCTCAACTCTGAACTCCACTTCCCTCTCTTCTTCCTCTCTATGTTGATTTAAATTAAAGAGGACCCCAGCACAGTTCTTGGGAAAGGAACTTATTCTCTACTATCATGTTGTATGTAAAATCTATTCCTTTGTCTTTGAAGGAGACATTAGCCATGCTGAAAAATCAGTCTCTGGAATCAAGCCACGACCACTTCCTATCTGTATGGCTTTTGGCAAATTATCTTTCCCACCATCATTTTTCTTCTCCTTCACACTCACAGGGTTGTCATAGGGTTGCTCTTAAAACTAAATAGATATTATGGCATATGAAAATATTTAGCATGGCAATGGCATACAAGCTGTCCAGACACGCTAGCTTTTTATGTCTTGACACTCCAACTCACATCATCATATTTGCATTATGCTATCACAGTCGAAAATTCTGTCAACTTTTGCACAAAGTTTTATGAAAGAGTATAGTTATGGGCATTAAGATTCTGTGTTTGGCTAAAGCATAGTTATGCTGGGTAACATACCTGTGTTCTACAGCAGCAACTATAAATCCGTAAGATGCTAGGTCAACACCAATAGCAGAGTAAATTGTCCTTCGAAACACAAAGAGGGAGGCATTACAACCCGAGTCATGATTACAAGGCTGGGTCACATAATGCAACTGGGAGCATGGAGGCTCCTTTCTCACTGTGGTAGTGCCTAGCGCACAGTGGGGATCTGTGGTTCTGAAAGAAACCAGATTTCGTTCCTCAGGGGATATTTGACAATATCTGGAGCTATCTTCATCATCACAAATGAAGGGAGGTGCTACTGGCATCTGGAGGGGAGATGCAGGCTGCTTTGCATTCTACAATACGCAAGACAGTCCTCCCCATCACCCCAAGAAATTACCTCGTGCAAAATGCCAACACTGCTTGAGGTTGAGAAACCCTTCTCCAGGGATTATAAATAAGGCCTTTGGGAATTTCGAGTTTTAGTTAGTTATCTTCATTTTATTTGGAAGGGGGAAAAGAGAGAGGGAAAGAGATGTTTCATCTTTTCATTTATTCCCCAACTGCTTGAGACAGCCTTAGATGGGTCAAGCTGAAGTTAGAAAACACAAAACTCAATCCAGACTTGCCATATGGATGCCAGGGACCTAAGCACCCAACTACCATTGTTGCCTCCCAGGGTGCACTTTGGTAGGAAACTGGATTGGAGACAAAGCAGACAGATATTATAGGCACTTCAATGAGATGTGAGTGTCTCAGCAGTGAATTAACAGCTGAGATAAATGTTCAGCCCATTTGGGGTTTGCCACTTACGAGAGATATAGTAGGTGATCATGAATATTTGTTCTTACAATGGGGATGAATAATAAAGTCTGTGTTCTGATAAGATATGGTATGAAAGAGGAAATTACAGTGTGGCAGTAAGTGGATTGGACCTGCCATCTGCCCATTGACTTTGGGTCCCAGTTCTATTATAGATTAGTTGTGAACCTTAGGAAAGTCACTTATCATTTTTCTATCTTGTTTTTTTAATCTGTAAAAAGGTGATACTATGGAAGTATGGCACCTCCTTTGTAAGGTTCAAGCAAATTAAAACATTTTCAGTAGTTATAATTGTATCTGAACCAAGATAAATGCTTAACACATGTAAACTCTTATTTAATGACTGGACTCAGCAAAGAAGCTTAAAAATGTTAATGAAGCCTGCATTTACACTGTTTTCTACATCTTCATTCTGCATAATCTTTTTCTCTTATTGTGTGTTCTAGAGAAGATATTTGCAGAAAATCAAAGGAAGTGGCTGGAAACTGTATCTTTAACATCAGTTCCATGATCTATGCAGGAGAGGTCTAGTGGTACAGTGCAGGGATACTTGCTTGTTGAAGGCCAGAGAGTAAATTTTTCTCTAACTCTGTGGGCCACACGGTCTTTGTAACCACTACTCTGCTGTTGTAATCCAGAAACAGAACAGAAAATACATTTTAAAAATGAATGAGACCAGCTGTGCCCTAACAAAATATTACAGAAATAGGCAGCAGCTGGATTTGGCCTTTGGATTCTAATTTGCCCATCCCTAGTGCAGCAGAAATCAAATAACTGGTTCGAGTATGATTGAAGTGAAGATATATAATTTTTTAAAAAATTTCACGTACTATCCAACTTCTTCCCAACTCATATTCTGAGTCATAAAACCCCCTGACTTGCAAAAAGGGGAAGCTATCGGGACTTTGGAGTAATCAAGGGGAGAACATGTTGTGAAAATGTGCTCCTCAAATACTTTGCTGCAGAGTACAGTTTACAAAAAAAACATCCATTGCGATCCACAACAACATTTAAAGGGAAGTCAAGCTTCCTGTGAGCTATTCTCAGTGTCTTGGCACAGCTTGGTGCTGAGCTAGGCCCATTCCTTTGAGACGTGCAACTCTCTTCACAAGCATCTTTGGGTTCAGCATGTCCTCCAGGGGTATGGCACAGTCTTTCTGAGATCTGTGCTGCAATCTACCCCCACCCTTCCTTCCTCATTTTCTTTCCCAGATATCCAATACACATCATGGTCTGAAGAGTCTCCCTATCTTTTCCTGTTCTTCCTCCTCTTCAAATACCTTCCATAGCCAATCCAATTTCACTATTTTTCAGAAGACTGGAACTAACATGGGGTGATTCAGAGAGTATGAATATCATAAGTAGACAATAAGTAGAAAACCTGCATCCTCTTCTGTCTGTTGTAAGGTAAATTCACAGGAGCTATAAAGATGGATGAAAACAAAACAAAACAAACAAAAAGCACTGTTCAGTGTTGCTCACTGTTCACTTGTTCAAGACAGGGCTAAACTGCCAATTACCACGGCCAATTCTTAAAGGTCTGCATCTTCTACGGGGTAGAGGCCAGCATGCATTTCTAAATCTACTACTTCTTCCTTTGCACAACAAATGTGTCCCTGGTCACAAAAGTTATTCAACCTTTCCAACATTACCTGAAAGCTCCAAGACCATGAGAAAAAATAATGAGTGGATATTTTTCACCAGTCCTCACAGAGGATATCCAACTTGCAGGAGTTGTCATTGAACCTAGGTAACAATGGTAATGTTGTTAATGTTTTTCTCTGACTTATCTGTTGCTAGTGAATTTATATCCCCTTAGTGTAAAATCCTGACCCAAGGAATTTAATCCTATATTTGTATACATTAGTAGTAACATCACTAAAGTGCCTGCTACTAGGAACCCACCAAGCAGAGACCTGAATCCTGTATTCTTTATTGACACTATAGATTAATTACCTATTCCCTTTGCCAGCTGCGAACTTAAGGATAGAGATTTTTATTACTTAAAAGTATGTTCAGAGGGCAGATGTTGTGGCATAGTGAGTTAAGCCACTGCCTGCAATGCCAGTACCCCCACATGGGCACTACTACATGTCCCTACTGCTCGACTTCTGATCCAGCTCTCTGCTAAAGTGCCTAGGAAAGCACTGTAGGTGCGGAGGAAGAAGTTCCTGGCTCCTGTTTCCTGGCTTGGATCAGCTCAGCTCCAGACATTGCAGTCACTTGGGGAGTAAATCAACAGATGGACGATCTTCCTTTCTGTCTTTTCTCTCCATATATCTGACTTTCCAATAAAAATAAATAAATCTTTTTTTAAAAGAGCTCTATTTTTTTTTACCAGCTATTGATCATGTGCAAGTCACTCAAGCTCTACAAATTTAAGGCTCTTCTTCTGTTAAATGGGAAAATTTATATCATGTTTGTATTTTTTTTAACTAGGTAATATAAAAAATACCTATCCAGTCACAGAATTGGGGACTCAACAATGGAAGACAGCACCTTCTCAACTTCTTAGTTGAAATTATATCTGTTTCATTTTCTTGGTTGTAAAATGAAGACGTAATCATGAGGACCAGGTATGATAGCTATTATGGATGATATTTACTAATTTTAAGTACCTCAGACTTATGCAGTTTTAACATTTTCATATTTTAAAGTAATTTTTAAAAAACTCTAAGGAGATGTCTAGATGAATCAAAGTTACAGCTAGTTATGAGGGAGAAATGTGAGGACATAATTAACATCAGCACAAGAATAGCATCTGGTCAAACAGGGGAAAGACAAGGTGCATATTCCTCTGCTACCGACAAAAGAAGTGGCGAGTGTACATTGGTCTAATTTTCCAGCAAGGCTGGTCCCTGGAGTAGGTGGCAGGAATGAGGGTAAAGACTTCATTTATGACAAGTAACACCAGCTTTGACATTGCTGTTTTGGGTACAGAGGGTGATGATGGTGTCTACTCTCTCTGTGTGATGCAAAGCATTAAGGGTCACCGTTACACCACGAGACATGCTATTCTCACCAAATTATTGCATCTCCACAGTTTGTGTAGGAGGGATGGACAAACAGCAACATAGACAAAATGAGAACTTGTGCTTTGCTACTAGCTATCAGGGTTTTTTGGAAACACTTCCCCTGTTGTCTCAGAAAAGGTTCAACTGGAGAAAATCTACTTTGTTTTTAGCAGCCTAAAATTCTTATTTTCAAGGATTTGTTTCATATTTTGGAACCTAGAGCATGGGAAGCAACAGAAATCTTACCAAATAATAAGCTCAAAATATTGCCAAAGACCTGGTTTGTTCTAAGAAATTTACTAAGACCCCAAAAATATTCCTTGTTTGGGATCCAAAGGGTGTCATGGTGGTCCTCCTGTTGGGCTGGGTAATACAAACGCAAGAAGGTGCCCTGTTGAAGAAAGAAATTCATGCACTTTTAGGTAAGCTTGCTTCTCAACAGCATATTTCATTAATGGGGACTCAAATGTCTCTATCATTCACAAAGACATCCAGATAACTTTTCAGGTGTGGTGGTATACAAGAAAGAGAAGAGAAATAAAAAATATGTTAACTATCAAAATATGAGCAGTCACATAGAAGCAAGACACATTTTAAAGAGTTTATAGGTAAATTAAGAGAAAGCCAAAGAATAAGGAATGACTCAATGAGCAAATTGTTTCCTATGAAGGCATACAAAACTCTAAACAAGTCATTCTCAGATGAGTATAAGGTTAAGTGTGAACATCTTCCAGAGGGGTATAGCAATAGTGAATATTAGAGCTTAAGTTTGGCAGATGTGTATTCATCAAAACATTACCTCGTCAGAATAATTAAACATCAAATCAGTACAACCGACAGGATAAGGTCCACTTCCTTTGGGGATTTTAGTTTGGTCAAAGTGTGCAGCAGCCATCAATGATTGTGTTTTATTGATCCACGCTGAAAAACAGGTTAATGCTCTTATTTGTCATCTATTTCACCCAAACTTCACTATCCAAAGGAATTCTAAGGGAATCAAATTATGATTGATTTATGGCCATGATTTATGGCCTCCTTCATTTCTTAACTGGTAAGAAACACCTGCAATCATCAAGGGTGTACTATGTGCAAAGTACTATTGGAGGGTGAAAAATGGAGGTAGCCCATCCCCTGAGGTCTGTCGCCATCTAATATGTGCAGCCTGTCCTTATCTTTTTCTATCTAGGCTATATTAAAGACAACTTTCCAAATCGTTTGTTTCTTAAACATGAACTCTGTGTCACATCTTACATTTGTGTTTAAAATTTCTCATTGTGTTTCTTCACCAGACATTCTTACTGTAGAACTGCCAAAGCCAATGGTCCCAAATGACATCTCCCCTATCCCTTTCTCACCTTTCAATGAGATAGTCTACAACCTCAGAATTCCCTGTCTCCTGTACCCTAATCTACAGACCTGGAAATTAATTCAATTTTTTCTACCTCTTTTTCATGAATCTTCTATATTCAACCAGTTCTCAGTTTTTAACATTTATTTTTTAGGATTCTTTTCCAAATACATATAGGACTGCCTAATCAGGCAGTTTCCATTTCTCCCAATCATCCTCTACACCTTGGGTCTTGGCCCTTTCAAACATATCCTTCACATCTCACCACAATATTTATGAAATATTACAATAACTTTCATCAACAAGTGTTTTCACTTCAAAGGCAAATGATTATCAATCTTTTGGGAAGGTGGTTTGCAGAGGTACTGAAGCCTACACATATTATGCCACTTGAAGCACAAAATGGACTATTGTGTTCTGGGGTCGAAAGGTCTTCAGGTTCACATGTATTTATTTAAATCCCAGGTTCCTGAGCACCATAAGAAGGACTTTCTATGAACTGGAAGCCCAATGCATTGCATGTGTCTCTCTTCACCTTACTATGTCCCATCCTTGAGCATTTCTGTGCTACAAAACTGAACTATATCTGATACCTCTGCACCTTTGTAAATGCTACTGTCCATGGTAAAATCCCTTTGCCAACCCCCATTCAACTTTGACATCTGTCTTATTGGATGTTGTATCTTCTATGGGAGCATTCTTTAATCTCCCAGACAAAATTAATCATTTCAAATAGTTTTCCAAGTTTTTCTCCTTGTCATTTTATCTATAATGGAACATTTTAGGGTCTATTTAAACTTACAAAAGACTTTTCTTTCCCATTAAAGACCTTGTTTTGTGCTACTACAAGGAGGACAGCAAGGGGGATGATATCTGCCCCCTTCCTGCACCAACAGGCGGCTATGCTGTGGCTATGTAAAGGCTGGTTGGGGAGGGGCTCACACACTTCACTGAGGAGTCCCACAGAATCTGTGCTACTTCTGGACACAGAGATTCAGTTATACGGCCAAATGGCAATTTCATACTGCACAAGGCTCCCCTTGTGATATTTCAACTCCACTGACTTCCTGGGGTGTCACACATGTTCAAACCTGCAGTACTGAGGGACCTCCACACTCAGCATTCAGCAGCCATGGTCAAGTGAGGTTATGGGTTTGCCCTGTCTGGGACACCTGACCTGATACACAATTTGGGCTGAGCATGCAGGGTTCCATGGCTGGTCAATGCGCTGACCATCCCCCACACCCATCTGACTACCTCCCGGGCAAGGCATCAAATGACCACTTTCTAGATGACATATCGTTGTGGTGCATAACTTATAAATGTCTCTTCCTATTTTGCTTCAGTTTTATTTTAATAGGAATTTTTGAACCTATTTTATGTTATTAATCTTGTTACATACTTTCAGTGGTGGTCATTTGTTAAATATTCTTAATATTCTGTCTTGGGTTTGGAAACAAATCCTGTCTCTGTTAGGAAAATCACATTCCTTGACATGGCTTTAAGCCTTTCACTGGAGAAATAGGATGTCTTTAGCCCATATGCATGACTTTTTACTTATATAGTTATAGTTTCTATGTATTTATTTAGTAAGATATTATAGAAAGTACTATTTTAAGTTTTATATAAAAGCTGTTCATAATAATTAAAAAATACTTACATAGGCATTGGGTTCAATGCTATATCAAAGATGATATAGAAATGTCCATGTTCTCAATCTTTTGCCAATCCAGTGACAGCTTTCCATTGATTTTAAACATAAGGGGATGGAAAACATGGCTGAGACTTTTTACTGATTACTAACAAAAGACTGCCTGACAAAGATGCCTCATTGATGATAATCTGCCTATTATATAAAATGTGACCTATTTTCTATCTACGGAAAGGTACCGTGAAAAATGAACTAAATTTCAATAAGGCTGTAAACTTCTTGAATCTGACATCAAGCTTTGTTAGTCACCAGTGTACACCTGATGCCTTGCAGGCAAACATTGTAAGATGAATGCATCTGTGAGATAGTATTCCATTTTCTATGTGAATGTAGATACAGGATGCAACCCTATCCTACTAATGCACTCATTTCTCTCCTTACCACAAAGCAAGAAAGAACAAGTGACCATGTTCACCCCGACTCTGGAGTCCCTCAGTGCAACTTGTTGCTTTTTCCCCCAATATTACGAGTAAAAATATTTCCCTTAGATCCTAAAGAGCCTAAATTATCTCCTCCTACCACACTCCATATAACAAGAACTATGACTTGTTGGTAAGACACCTGCCTCTTCTTCATCCCCAGTCAAGCAGATCTTATGGTTGCCTTGGCATGCGCTCCAGGACAGTTACATGACCACCTGGGTGGGAGAGGAAATGTTAGACTGAGAAAACGTGTCAGTGAGGACGTTCTCCATGGTGTTTGCAATTGGAGCTTCCCACGTATTTTAATATGGGTCTGCCTGCATTCATTATATCAAAAAACACAGGCTCTTCTCCAATTTCAGATAGAAAGAGCAAAAAATGAGGCCACCCTTTGCACACTAGGAGAACACAGGTTCCCCATGAGCATTTCTTAATGCTTTGAAACCCATACGTGCAACTGCTCTCAAGCCACTGGTAGTCCAGAGGCAGGCCAATTGCTCCATCCCAAGAGAATGTATCTCTTACCTGATAACGCAACTTGGGAAATCGAATTTATGTCCCACCAATCAAAAGGATGAACCAGTGTGAAGCAGCTGCAGAGGCAGAAAAGCACATGCAGTTTGGGCTGTGCCATCTCCAGAACTGAGCAGCAGTTTCGGTTTTTCCTTCTTTAGATCAGATACCAAAAGAAAAAACAAAAACATGCAATGAAGAGGCATTAGGTAAGTTCACAAATCAGTGAGGCTGAGATAGTAGTCACATTTGGGAATAAAAGAGCACGCACTTTTCAGACTGGATTCCAGAAAGGCATTAGACTTGAAAAATCCTTAGCAGTGCTAGATTGTAGTGCACAGAAATAGTACTTATGAACCAGTATGTGAAAGTACCTCCAAAAGCCCAGGAAAAAGTGAAATTAAATGAAGTATTTTCAAATCCATAGACAGCATTTTCATATTACGCACTTTTTCATAAACTTTTTGGACACTCCTTCATAGGCATGGATGTCAACATACTTTTAAACTAAAATCTATCCTTTAGTCACCTTCCCATCTGCTTTTTAAAGTATCCTTATATCAAGATTTTGGTCTGGTCAAGTAACTAGTTTAGCTTTAAAGGCTAATATCAAAACATAAATGATAACACCCATATATCATCATCATCAATGTCACATCCACAGGCATATCTAACACATAGTAAACAGTTAATGCCTTTTTAAATACCTTTTGGCTGTTTCTTTCATTGTAATTCTGCAGTGATTATATTGCTGAAGCTGCAACTGTTTCTGGTGCTAAAGATACTTTAATCCTACCATATAGTGAAATTTTGAATAGTAGAGGTCATCACATCTTATGTGTCTCTACCAGTGCCTAACAAAAGGATTGGAAGGCAGTTGGTGTTGAACAAATGTTTATTGAACCAAAGAATGAAAGAATACAATATCAGACTCAGGGTAATTGTCAGTTGTATTGCATTCACATAAAGGCAAGTATCTTACTAGCAAAAACAAACAAACAAAAAAACCCCTGTTGAATACGTATTTTGTCCTTTCAATTTTTGCGTGATGGAAATGGCATACATGTGGGCAATCTGTCCCAAGCCCCACCCTGCTGCCTAAAGGGCGTGGCTTAAGCCTAACCTTCCCCATGGCCTGAGGCACAATCTACAGTGGAGCGTGACTTCCAACATGGCTATGAGGTGAAGGGGAGTGTACTTGAACATGACCTCCGACATCACCGGAGGAGCTAGGGAGATAGACCTATCATACAGCCAATTACAGCATCTTTAGTGGGCGTGGGGTCTGCTGGAAGGCTCCCTCCTGCCCTGCGCTTCCTTATCCTTTAAAACCTGTAACCTTTGCATAATAAAGCGGACATTCCTCACCAGCTTGTCTCCGGTGTTCTTGTGGCCAAAGGCCACCATCTGCCTCACCCTCGGTGACCTTGAGGCCTGCCGGCAGGGCAAAACCCTGAGACATAGCCAGCACCATCTCTCACCTAAATTTTGGCATGAACTCTACTTGGTCTTTCTAATTTTATACTTGTGCCCTAGAGTACATCCTCATGACAGCAACAAAAGTGGCCACGTCATTCCCTTGCTAAAAACCCAAGATGGCTTCATGTGTCATGGGAAAGATGTCCTTAAAGTAACACCTATGGCTCTGCTTAGTCTACATTCAATAGACTCCTACTGATATCATTATCACCTTGCTTGTGCTTGCCATCCACCAACAACATGCCAGTCACCAGGGACAACTCCCCTGGCCCTTCTCTGCCTTGGGTCTTTGCCCATGTCCTTCCTACAAGACAGCTCTTTGGACCTACACTCAGTGATGGGGCAACTCATCTCTGGGTTTTAACTCTGGTTTTACATTCTCACTGAGGCTTTCCCTGATCAATTTATATTAAAACTACACACACACGATTATGCGGGAAGCCATGCAGTTGGGACTGATGGAACGAGGTGTGACTAGTACCACTCCTAGGGTGCTGTTGTTTTTCTGCAAATGTGAAATGATTCCTGTAACTGGTATAACACCTCAAACTGATCAATCATGTTATGATAAAAACATCTTTGGCAATGTAAGGCAATGACATACAGCTAAAATTATACAATAGTACAATTGAGCCCACAATGTCCCCAAACATCCTGTTATGTGCTCACCTTTGTCCTGGAGCTTGTCCTAATATAAATAATGTTTTCCTTAAGAAATGGCTTGATAATATCTTGGAACAGATGGCAATTGTGGAGGCACAAATAGTTTATTTACCACACAGCCTCAAACTGCTGCATTGTATGAAATGACGCACTTTGGCTTCCCACCACGTAGAGCAGAAAATATATGGGGCATCTTCCAAGGGAAACATATTGTGAGCTCTCACAAGAAAATGGTTTGAAACTTCTATCATTGGCACTTGTATGTAGGGAAAGAAAACAGTTTATGAAAACTTCTACCTTATATTGGCACTCATATTTAGGGAAAGAAAACAGTTTATAAAGACAAAAAGAAGTTTCTTGTAAAAGCCCTCTGTTTGTGGAAAGGATGAGTTGCCCTGATACCTTTCACTGCCCTTTAATGAAAGAACAAAAAAATTAAATCAGCACTAGGTGAAGGTGATGGTAATTAATGCATGATTGATTACAAAATTCACTAAAGAATCGATGACATATGCCTTTATAAATTCCTTTCATTTATGAGCTTTCCTGTTAATTCTGTACTCTTGAAATTTTAAGTAATATTAGCTTACGTTTAGTGACAATTGATTTTGGATATAAGTAAACCACTTGTCAGTATGTAACTGCATGTGCTGCCAACTGTGGCGTTCCTGACTTCAGGCAGGTCACTGCAGGTTTCAATGAGTAATGGGTTTGTTGAAAATATTTTCTCTGATGTAAAATAATAATAATGTTTTTTAGGATTGTTTTTGTAATCATTCGTTTATAATGAAGTAAAAATGAAACAATTGGATGTTGTACAAAATCTTGTGATGATTTCTGTATAAATAAAGAAGGCAACTTTTCTGAGTTGTCCATTATGAGCATCATGCCATAATAGTCTACGCCTCCTCTTGTCTCCTTGTGGATCCACGCATCCTTTGCAAGCTCTCCAGTCAGCGGGAGTGGGTCTCTGGTAAGATTACCCCTCTGTTATGCAAACATAGCTTGTCTTTTCATCACATAACATTATCTAGAGAAAGTGTTTATAGGAAAACAATCAGAATACCTAAGAAAATTCTGCACATGATGCCTACAATCTGTGACTGGACAAGGTAGATGTCATTTAGCCAGTGCAGGAGATGGATAAGGAGGAGGAGGGGACAAAGGGAGGACAGAGTGGAACACATATGGGTATTAACAGCAGTTTGGTGAAACATTAACCCAAAGGGTAGCTTTTCCACTGTTCCTTGATATGTATCACATCTTTCCTGTCAATAACCACAGGAAGTACAGGGACAGAGCCCCACAGGCTGGACTTCTCAGTGTCCACCAAGGAATGCTGGATTGCTCTGTCTTTCTACCTTTTCTTCCTTATCAATGCCAGCCCTCATAGCGGAGCAAGGAGAAAGCCAGGTGAAGTGGCTCACAAGGGTTCCTAGTTTGACCTCATGCATGATCCAGAAGCTCTAGGGCACATATTGATTCTTGAGCCCCATTCAGATGCCAATTTTCAGAAAGAAGGCCCAAGATTCAGCCTTTTACTCCCCTAGGGCTTTAATACGGCCAATTTCAGAAAGTAATGTTTGGAACTTTCTGGTACAAGCATGCCATTTATTTAGACTTTGCTCTCCGCTCTACCATACATGCTCTCTGATTTCATCTTCAAAGTAATGATCCTACAAGTAATTTAATTGTTGAATGACTCCTTCAATCATTTGTTCATCTATTCATATACTTTAAAGAGTACCTGTGTGTCAGTCACTATATCTGTTATGAAATTACCTTTAAATAAATGCATTTTTTTTCTGAAAAATGCCTAGCACCAAGAGAGGGGCTTTCAATTACAATGTTAATTCTAACAATTATTTACAGAATGTGACAGGAATAACGGAAGTTAGGCAGATATAGCACTTCTCATTTTGGGGGATGAAGATCAATCAGACTCAGAAGGCTACACAGTATGCTCAAGACCAGGCAGCAAGGCATGGCAGGATGGGATGAGATGGCAAACTATCATATCATACTCCTGGGTACACTGAGTACAAGGGTAGAAGAATCAGCTGGGAATCTTCTCCCCTCTCTTTTCTCTACTTTCCCAGTGCCATGTAAGTTCTTGCAATTCTCTATTGGCTGCTGTACTCATCAGACTGCCCAGCAATGGAAGACAGAGTGTACTGAGCAGTGGACAACCCTCAAGGGAATTTCAATGGTAATCCAAAGTCCTCAGGGCCTGGATCACCAATGGTACCTTGACAATCAGAGGCTCTTCTATCTGAGCTGCCTTCTTGCTCTGACAATGTCTATACACGTGTCCATTTCTGACACTGATTCCTCTAACTGTAGTGCTGTGTTCATAGAACTCTTTCACTCAGTAGCCCATGAATTCTTCCAGTCCCATTTGTCTTTTTTATAAGTACCATTCCATAAAGGGTTTAACATACAGCAAGTGCTAGTAAGTGCCTCTTCAATGAAGATGATGGATCCTGCTTTCTTTTTTTGGTTTGAGCTACCAAATAGCCCAGACAATCACATGCCCATGTGATCTCATACCAGAGTTTAACTTCAAGACACACCTTAGTGGTTAGTGGTCAATTGCTGAGACTTTAGCACTACAATACAACTGTTTGGGCATGATACTGATACTATTGCAAACTCTCCAATGTTTCTGCACTTCTTCCCTCACCTGCACATTGTGGCCGAGGATGACAATATTAGAAACCAGGGACAGATAAAGGTGAAGTAGTGTCTTTGCAAGTAGCTAAAGGCACTCATTGTACATTCTTGGAACCATTCATTGGCCATAGCTAAATAATTACTTATTATATGTTAAGACCGAAAAAAAAAAAAAAAACACCAGCACTGTCAATCAAAACCTTGAGATAAGAATGAGAAGACTTCTTTGCAAACTGAAGTAATTTCTTGGTTATCATCTTCTCTGCCTGTAGGTGATACTGCTGTATAGATTCTGGGGATTTCATAAAGGACTCTAACTCCCTAAAAACACTGTAGTTAGCATCTCTTCTACATTCCCAGGGACTTTTGGGTTCACCATCCTTATTGTCCTCCTCAGCAGTTAGTGCCTTGGCAAGATTTAGCTACATAGCTTGTGCTCAGAATTATGAATGTTCCACACTCAGCTTCTGATCTCACTTTCTAAGGCAACAACTCCATCATCTAAATAAGCCACTAAGAAAAACTGATGTTTTGATGATCATACTACAATCCAAATGTTTGTGTCCTCCTATTCCAAATTTATGTGTTGAAATACCCAAGGTGATGGCATTAGGATGCTAAGGGCTTTAGAAGATGGTAAGGCCAAAAGGGCAAAGCCCTCATGAAGGGCTTGTATGTCCTTATAAAAGCACCCAACAGATCCTCCCATTCCTTCCACCATGGGAAGACGTGAGAAGCAGGCACCACCTATGTCCCAGAAAGCAGCCCTCTACTGCCTTGTTCTTTGACTTTCCAGCCTCAGAACCTTGAGAAACAGATGTGTATCCAAGTCCAAGGTATTCTGTTAGAGTAGCCCCAAGAGACTTCCTTACTAGCTTCCTTTCAGAGTTAGTATGTGTGATGCTGAAGTGAGCACCTTCTTCATTGGTTTTCAAATAACAGCCCATTGATAACCATGGATTCTGTAAGCACCATATGAAAGAACCCAAGAGTTTCCTCTAATAAAGAGAATTTCATGTTATTAGGGACTAGTGTTTTAGAGAAAAGATTTATAATGACCTCTAATGCAGTACCATCTGCTGCTCAGCTTCAAGCAGGAGTGAGCAAGGCTACCCTCTAAGACTGCAATGAAGAGCGTATGATTCTGTGTTTTGCAAAAACAGACAATGAACACCACTGAAGAAGAAAATACTTCAGAACAAATAGTTCTTTTCTTGGAATGTCATCTCTTTTTTCAATTAAAACAAGAATAAGATATGTGTTCTTCCTAAATTTGTCCCTGATTTGGGGTAACATAAACCATTCCTTTTGGAGTTTTGCACATGAAATAGACATTTTGGACAAGAGGCCCTTTTGAAATGAACTAATGATGTGTGACCAAGAGCTAAAAACAAAACTGGTAAGATATTTTTGATATTTTTAAAGTAGTTTTACAATTTCAAAGAAGCCCCATGAGAACTTCTTGCATATTCAGGCTTGATGAAGCTTACCTCTGATGGTACTAGCAGATGTTCATGGTCCTCTGCTTTGATTTGCTGAGAAGGTATGGAGAGAGCCATGAATTCTGTAACGTGTAGTTTTAGAGATCATATGAAAAGAATGTAATCAAGGCAGACATAAATGAGATTGATTAATGACGGGAGTAACTAGAAATACCAGAAGGGATGGAAAGCACTCCTAGAAGAAGTCACAGTTGAGAGGCTCCAAAACGAGCAGCAGTGTGAACAGACATCTCTCCAGGATTAATGAGAGGAAGAAAGCAGGTGTTGCACATTGAGGAAACATGCAGAGCAATGCTGCAAGGCAGACGGGAAATTGTGAAAGCAGATGTTAAGAGGTGTTAGAAGAGGGATATTAGGAGAAAGAAGGTTGGAGGCAAGAATAAGGGCCAAAATAGAGCACTCTGTACACAGTACATCTGATATTGAGCTTTTGTCCTATAAATAGTGATTTTTTAAAAAAATAGATAGTGATATTTACAACTTTGCCTAACACTGAAGATTTTCATCAGCAGATACACCATGAGTGTTTGCTAAAGTAACACAGGAGCAACTCCTGCACTGCCAAGTAGTGTCTGTGTGTGTCCTTAGCCATATAACATGTCATGTGTGAACTTTTTCATGTATTGGGGGTTAGGGTGATTGGAAAAATGAGGGAAGTTCTTGGCCTTTGAGTTCGTGCAGACATATAAATTCCTGGTTAAAAATTAGTGATACTAAGAGGCCGGGTACTTAATTTAACTATGCTGTTTAGAAGGTTCCCCTAGTGAGAGGTCCTTTGATCAGGGACATGCCTCAGAAGGTAATTCTTGGGAAAAGGTATTCAGAAAGCTGGGGTGGGGCCAAGCTGCTGTCTGCCCCCCACACAAGCATTTTCTACACAAGCATTCTGCCATGATCACCTGCTGCCAAACGAGCTGGCCAAGCTTAGAAGGTGAACCTTTAGAGCCATGAGCCAAAATTAACTGCTTCCTTCAGAAGTCATTTACCTCAGGTATTTCATCACAGCAGAAAACACTCATGTTTGAAGAAAACAGGAAATGTCATTACTAATCAGCTTCCAGAAGCCTTTCTCTTTTCTCGTTGCTACTGACTCAGCTCTGGTAGTAAGTCTACCCTCGCTTTTCTATAACCAGTCCTCCGTCCCATGTGCTGAGGATTTTGAGTTCCAGGAGAACAACACAAGATGTCTCCATGCCTCCTTGGGCCTACAAGACCATGCTCACTCCACACTACACTTCCGGTTGACTTAAAATATTTAAAATCTTTTCTTTCCATTTTTTCTCCCAAATTCAAGACCCTGCACCGTTTTATATTTTCTACAGTTATATAAATCTGATAGGCTCTTTATTATACATTCTGCTGATTTCCAGCATCTTCTTCTACCTTTATTTCTTATTAAGCTTTTGTATTATTTTAGGCTATTTTACTAAACGTGCTCTCCAGCTCTCTTTGGAAGTATTATAAGTAAGTAAGTATAACCAAACATTTCCCATGTTAGTAAAATGAAAAAACACTTCTTGCATTTCCAAACAAACCACTAGTATAAGTAGCCACGAGTCTTCAGCATCCTTGGATGCCAGCTGCTATTATTTTTCAATGTCACTGAGACATTCAGAGAATGATCAGAGTGGAATTCTGAATCTGAACATAGAAGGACAATTCATAAAGATTCTTTTAATCTTAGATTTCTCTAAGAAAAGTGTCTTCTCAATTGTGGAATCTGAGTTAGCTTGAAATGTTTTTATTTGCATTTGAGAAGTAGGACTCTCAAAAAAATTTTTAAGCTTTAATTTATTTTTATTAGAAAGTCAGATATATACAGACAAGAGAGACAGAAAGATCTTCCATCCTTTAATTCATTCCCCACGAGGCCGCAAAGGCTGGAGCTGAGCTGAGCTGATGCCTGGAGCCAGGAGCTTCCCACATGTATATTGGGTTCCAAGACCTTGAGTCATCCTCCATTGTTTTCCCAGGCCACAAGCAGGGAGCTGGATGGGAAGTGGAACAGCTGGGACATGAATCTGCCCATATGAGATGCTGACGCACACAAGGCAAGAATTCAGCTACTAAGTTATTGTGCCAGGCTCCCGGCGCTCAAAATTCTCATGATTATTTTGGACATTCTCTTAGAACTGAAAAAACAAGGTGACCATATTGAAATCCTTAAGTATCCTTTAAGCATCCTTAAAAAGGAGAGGAGAGAAAGGCCTGGGAGGGGATCTGAATGATGCGACGTGAGACCTCAGACCACCAGTAGTGGATCTGAAGAGGCAGAAGAGGCCATGAACCGAGGGCTGTAGTCACCTCTAGAATCTGCCAATAAAAGGTCGCAGAGCACTAGCCCCAGGGCCTTCAGAAGGGAATGCTGCCTTATCAACGCCTTGACTTTAACCTAGCAAGGCCTGGTCAGCTTTAGTCCTACACAGCTGGAAGAGAGAAGATTTTGTCACTTTCAGTTTGTACTAAATTGTTATTGCAGCATATAAAACTAATATGCAGCACCAATAATAACAAAATGAAGCCTAAAGCAAGTAACAGGCTAACTTAGAACCGGCACCCATATGGGATCCCGGTGTGTTCAAGGTGAGGACTTTAGCCACTAGGCCACCGTGCCAGGCTCAAATCTTTTTATTAAAAGATTATGCATATGAAGGTCAGAGACAACTGATGATTCTATCAAGTTAGAGATATTTAAACCACTTTATTTGACTGGAGTTTTTTTTTTTTTTCATTTTTAAAAGATTTGTTTATTTTTATTGGAAAGTTGGATATACAGAAAGGAGGAGAGACAGAGAGGAAGATATTCAGTCTGATGATTCATTCAACCGCTCCAGCGGTTGGAGCTGAGCTGATCCGAAGTCAGGAGCCAGGAGCCAGAAGTCAGGGTCTCCCACACAGGTGCAGGGTCCCAAGTCCTTGGTCCATCCTCTACTGCTTTCCCAGGCTACAAGCAGGGAGCCAGATGGGAAGTGGGGCCGCTGGGACATGAACCAGCGTCCATATGGGATCCCAGAGCATGCTAGGTGAGGACTTTAGCTACTAGACTACCATACCAGGTCCCCAGCTTGACTTTTATTCTTCAGGATAGCTTCGGGTATGGTCTCTTGTATTTCCAGATGAATTTTTCCATTATATTTTCTATTATTGAGAAGAATGTTGCTGGTATTTTGATGGAATCACATTGAATTTGCATATTACTTTCAATAATATAAATATTTAAATGATGTTGATCCTACTGATCCAGGAACATGGGACATTTCTCCATCTTTAGGAAACAATTAATATAACTGTATAATCATTTCACAGTACCAGACAGCAAAATAGTAGTATTGGTCCTAGATAAAGAAGCAGTTGAATAACATACCATTGTATATACAGGTACTTAAAATCTGCAAGTCAGATGAAATTAATGGACTGTATACTATTTTCAACTGTGTGTATGCTCTGTGTCAAGTCCAAATGTTTGGTGACACACATAGTTTTATTTTTAAAGATTTATTTATTTTCATTGGAAAGGCAGATTAGATTTATGAAGAAAAGGAGAGACAAAAGATCTTCTGTCCACTGGTTCACTCCTCAAAAGGCCACAACAACCAGAGCTGAGCTGATCTGAAACCAGGAGCCAGGAGCCTCCTTCGGGCCTCCACATGGGTGCTTGGTTCATCCTCTACTGCTTTCCTAGGCCATAAGCATGGAACTAGATGGGAAGTGTAGCAGGGACATGAACTAGTGCCTATGTGGGATCCTGGTGCTTGCAAAGTATTTAGCCACTGAGCCATCACTCCAGATGTACAGAATTTAAAAGCTATAAAAATTAAAAGCTATCTAAGATTACTGAGCAACTCTCTGCATATTACACATTAGATACAGGTGAAAATGTGAGATGAGCCAAATAATCTCCCAATATATATAATAAGTGTATTTCATTTTTGATGATGTTTACATTGTTAAGAAGTATGCATGCCCATGTTTACCACCAATAAAGGTGGGGAGGATAGGGATACAGAGGATGAGACAACTGTTTCTAATCTCCTTTTTTCTTCCTGTATCTGGAGAAAGTGGGGTGAGAAGAGATGAGGGCTGCTCCCAGCAACTTAACCATATCAGTACCCAGGGATGGGGAGTTAATGAACTTTATCTGACTTGCAGCTTTTAAGTACCTATGCAGACCAACAGCATACTATTCAACTACTTGCTCAATGGAGGACCATTTTTTTTTTTTTACTTGAGCTTTTTTCCACTCTACCGTTGTTTTTCTCTAATTAGTTGTAGTACTTAGAACCTGCTTTTATTTGGGGAAGTGTAGGTTTTTTCAAATAACTTTTGGTTTTATTCCATTTCAGTTTGCTTTTGTTTGCTTAAGATAAACTTTACCTGACAAAACGAGCTTAATGAATTTGCTTAACAATACAAGCACAAATAAAACAGCACAGACCTAAGAAACACACAAGTGTGTACCCACACAGTGAATTTACTTGTAAGTGTAAAGTCACTTTTAAATGTTGCATGCAAAATGGCTACATGATCACTTGGTTAAGGTCATAAGTATACCCCTGCAAAAGAGTTTCCTCTGGTAGATTAACAGAGTGGTTTATAAATCAAACTATGGCTTCTGCTGCCAAAGTATGAATCTTGAAATTGCTACCAATTCTGCTAGTGACCATGGTTAACTTCTAACTCACCTTCAGCTTCTTTCTCTTTATCTGATCAGACAATGCTTTTAGGTATGTAGGCCTTACATTAATGCCTACCAACTCCTGCCCAGCCTGTCAGGTGGAAAAAATTCCTGAGGCCTGGGGTGTGGAGGAGGCTGGGGAAATAGGAAACTGGGAAAGAGCAAACAATAGACACAGATCCTCCTCTACTAAAGAAACCCAATTCTCCAAGTGGGGACGGCATTCTCTAATGGGGACTGCCGTACTAAAACTCATATGCATGGCCCAATGCAGAGGAAGAAAACAACCAACTGTGAAATGCTCATCACACAGGCAGATGAGAAATGAAGTCTGTTCTTTCACCTTTTACCAACTCACCTCTCTCATAGCCTACATAAGAACTAAGCAGAAAATTATGACAGTGTGTGCTTAACAGCAACAATGTGAACCGTTACTTAGCATCAACTATTACAAATGCTAATAATACTTAGCATTTGGCACCATTCTAAGCATCCTACACACAAGTAATATGCAGATGAGAAAACAGAAACAGGATGCTACATAACATGTCCAAGGTCACACATGAAGTAGCTGAACCAGGATCTAAACCTTGGCCTTGATTCCAAAGCAAGAATTCTCCACCTTAGCACAACAGGCATTTGGGGCTTGTGATGGGGCTGTCCTCTGCACTACAGAATGTTTAGTAGCATCCCTGCCCTCTACTCAGTTAATTCATGGAGCAAACCCCAGTTGTGGTGACCAAATACGTCTCCAGGCATTGTCAAGTGCCCTTGGGGTGGGGTGGTGATTCCAAAACTCATCCTCAGTTGAAAAATCACTGTTCTCAAGCTACACACTGAACAGTTTAGCTACAAACACTCCGGAACAACCGCTCTGGAAAAAATGCCTTGAATCTAAGTCAAAAGAATAAAGACTGGCCAAGGAAAATGCAGACATCTCTGACTATGTAACATAAGCATAAAACATGAGAGAGACAGAGGGAGGGAGAGAGAAACACTGCCACTACCCTCTGTATCTATAAGATCATGTCTTACTGAACGAGTGAAGTTTTAAGGATTTTAACAAGTAAAGGTTCCTGTAAGGGACAATAACCCACACTAATCAGAATGCTAAGGAAACAGGCTGCAAATCATGCGAGGAGCCATAGAGGACATGGGGAGTATTTAATCTGGGAATTACGCAGAGGGCAGCTGACAGGGACAGTTTTGTGCAAAAGACATATTTTGTGTGCACCCAGACTGCAGAATTCCACCAACAGAGTCTTCTCAGCAATTGGAATTCTCCGTATCAGAGGAGCATTGAAGTTCAGTGTGGGAACTTTCCAGCAATGACAACAGAATGTGGATTCTTGCATTGGAAGAGGCCTGAAGTAGAATATGCAGGAATAGAGCCCCATCCTGAGTTTGAAAATCTAAAGTCTAGAAGAATGAGGGACAATCAGCAACTTAAACTAGTCAAGCTGGTGATCACAAAACAAGAGCTGGTGGGGTGGTGGCAAACAGAAGTACCTAACAGGGGACAGCTACCACTACGTCGGTTCATTCCCTGCATGCAGCAGCAATAGCTCCATGTTACTGGCTATTCTGACTGTGTTTTTTGGAAAGCCACTAATTCAACATTCCAAAACATTATATTGGTCAAAAATTCCATTTGTGGCACCAAGGAGAGATTAGTCTCTGAGTATAGATGCCCCAATTCGAGAGCCTAGAAATGAATGCACATGCATACAGTCCATTGACTTTTCACAGAAGGGCTCAGATCATACACTGGAGAAGGGATAATCTTCTCAATAGATGTTGCTGGTAAAACTGGATGTATACACACAGAAGGATGGAAGTAGATCCTTTTCTCACGGAATATCCAAAAATCAACCCAAGACTAAATTTCAGGACTCGAGACTACAAAGTGGTTGGAAGAAAATGTAGGGAAAAAACTTAAAGACAATGATGCAGGTGATGATTTCTTGAATAAAACTGCCAAACTACAGACAGCAAAAGTAAAACCAGACAAATGGGGTTACATAAAGCACAGAAGCTTTACTCCTACCCAGCACCTGGCAATAAGAATTTTTTGAAATGAATACATGAACAAATTCAGGTATTTGTAATCAATTAGTCCACTTAATTCTCATGAAGTATCTCTTTCTCTCCCTTGCTAACGTAATATGAAAAACAAACCAACAAAAAACATGACAAGTCTACATTTATCAGCCCGCTTCTGTTAGAGTTTATGAGTCACTCTTGCACACACAGCAGACTGATGGAGGCTACGCAATGTACGCCTGGCTGCATAGAGAAAGGCAGCCAGAAGCCCTCAGCCCATGAGGCACCCCCACAGTGCTGGAACCATAGGATTTGGGAACTGAACATCCCCCTTCAATTTCTGTTTGCTTAACACTTTGATGCAAAGCTTAATAACTTATGAAAGTTCACATCTGGAAGGGTCACTTGGGCTCAACACCATGAGTTCTGAAAGACAAAACACATATCCTGCTAAAAATGAATCAGCCAATTGAAATCCTGATGGCTACCTTCTTCCACAGTGTCAGAAAGATGACAGATGAAGGGGTCCATATGAACGTGACGTGGGCCACCAGCCCAGGGGCAAAGGTATATAGTCAGTTTTAGAACCTGCTCAGCCACTAAGGCTTAACCCCCCAAAATAAGATGAAAGTGGGTACAGATAATGTAGAGACAGGGGATGTTTATTGCTCAGGAAAGTCCTGCACCTGGGACAATCCTAACTGCTAAGGCAATGCATTGTACACTCCACCTAGAAGTCTTACAGAAGGTCCCCCATCCGTCTTATCAGGGTCCCTGAGGATCTCCACACTTTCCCCAATAAGCAGTTGAAGAAGGAACTCTCCCTGTGGCCCAAACACAGTGAAGTCTGGCTTCACTACCCTCCTTGGAGAGTAGGCTGAACTCTCTCTCTACCTTTCCCGTTCTGTCCTCCACCTGAAATAATGCTTCTGCTTAATTATCTGCCTCCTCATCCCTTCAAACTCTAAAACCCTGAAAGCACTTTTCTTTTTCTCTTTTTAACTATATCTGACTTTATTTTTTAAAAAGATTTATTTATTTTTATTGGAAAGACAGATATACAGAGTTCACTTCCCAAAGAGGCCACAATGACCAGAGCTGAGCTGATCCAAAGCTAGGAGTCCGGAGCTTCTTCCAGAGCTCCCATGTGGACGAAGGGTCTCCCATGTGGGTGCCAAGGCTTTGGGCTGTCCTCAACTGCTTTCCCAGGCCACAAGCAGGAAGCTGGATGGGAAGTGGGGCCACTGGGATTAGAACCGGCACCCATATGGGATCCCAGCACACACAAGATGAGATTTAAGCCACCAGGCCATGACATCAGGCCCAGCACTTTTCTTAAAGCTCTCTGTTCAAGAGCCTCAAAACAGGTGGTGAGTTGCATCTGTGTGCAAAGCTAACTGGGCATGGGGATGTGCTTAGTTCCACACATAATCCTCCAGTGAACACACACAGAGATGAGGAACTACCTGCTCAGGATTCTGTTTAAGCAGAACGTCCTGGGTCCTGGGCAAGCCCTTCACAGCCCAGGAGGGATTTCTCAATTCTACCAGTGGCTGAACCAGCCCAACAGCCTCCCTAACTCTATTGTCAGGGGCAGTCTGCAGACTGGGGCACTGGCCTTGCCTTGAAGATAAAGGACTCACTTAAGATGAAGAGCATCACCAGATGGCTAGTAGCCCCAAGTCTCTTGCACAAACATCTGGGACAGGAAAAGCACCCTCAGTGGCCAACTACCAAGGGCTGTAGCAGCTATGCTGGAAAAAGCAAAGGCCATAGGGAACAGAATTCCCTCAGAGGGACTCCGAATCCATGCTGGCTAGGCCACCTCCCTGTTACTGATGAGGCCAGTTCTTAAAGACCCAATTCCGGAGCCCAGGATTAATCCAAGCTTAGTTTTGGGCCTCTTGGGATTGTGAACACTTGAGATGCTAAAGTTTTCCTAGTCCCATATCAAGTCTGCCAGCTCATTGTCATTTGGGTGGAAGCTAAGTTGTGCAAGGCTGACTTGGTGCACGTGTCCCTACCCACCCTGAATGCGTGTGTCCTTTCCAGGGAACAGCCTTCCATGTAGGAGCCACACACACCTCTTCCTCCTTCTTCACCACCTCCATCAGTCAGCCCAACAGTCACAAGCCCTCTGAGAAGCACAAACTGCTGGTTTGCAGCGGCAACTGCTTCTAGTCAAAGGCCCAGGGTTGCAAGAAGAGATCAATGTTCTGTTTTCTGACTTTGCTAAGGGTGTTTTAAAACAAAACAAAAGGTGTTCCAGGGCCCAGCGCGATAGCCTAAGTCCTCGAGTTGATCCCAGATGGACGCCAGTTCGTGTCCTGGCTGCTCTACTTCCCTTCCAGCTCCCTGCTTGTGGCCTGGCAAAGTAGTAGAGGATGGACCCCTGCACCTGTGTGGGAGACCAGGAAGAAGCTCCTGGCTCTTGGCTGCCTACCAGCTCAGCTCTTGGCTGATAAGGCCACTTGGGGAGTGAACCACTGGACAGAAATTCTTTCTCTCTGTCTTTCCTTCTCTCTATAAATCTGACTTTCAAATAAAAACAAATAAATCTTGTATTTTTTAAAAAAGGAAAAGAATAAAGAAAGGAAAAGAGAACCTTGGACTCAAGAGACAACATCCTTGATTTTATGCGACCAGCAGGGGGCAGCTCCTGTTTGGGGTGGGGAGGATGGAAGCCGGAGAGAGGCTGAGCTTTGATGGTTGTATTCCTACAGCAGAAGCCACTTAGACTTGGGTTCCCTAAGAAGCAGTGCGTCCGAAGTTCGACGACTGCGCCTCTCCCTTCGCTCCTGCCTAGCCCCAGGGACCTCTCTTCACCCGGACCCCGCCTGACCTGCTCCCTGGAACCCAGGTTCCCCCTCGCATCCCTTACTCACCAGTACCCCTGGAGCTTGTCAAACACGACTGCTTCCAGCCGCCCGCACCGAGGGCCTCCGGTCTGGCGCGGACACCACAGACAGTGCCCTCGGCCCGCCCTGCGCGTCCTAAAAGCCCCGACCCTCTCCTCCCCCGGGCGGCGGGAGGAGGGACGGGGTGGGGCGTGTGCAGCCGGCCTCCCGCCCGCAGCGGCGGCTCAGGGCGCGAGCGCACTCCGGCGCGCCCCACACCCCCGGGCGCCGGGCTCCAGCACGCCGGACCCGGGGCTTAGCCTGGGTTGGAGCCCTCCACGGTGCCTTGGGTGTCGCTGTGCTCCCAGTTCACGTTCTCAGACCCGGTATTGATTAGCTCTGTTCGTTGCTTAAGTCACCCACACCTAGTGCATCCTAACCTGTTTCATCGCGTCGTTTGAGTTAACAAAGTTCACGGGGACATCGCGCACGCCGGCGAGGTGCCTGAAGCTCTGGTTGGATCTGTGTCGGTCTCATTTCTGTGAGGACACAAAGCCGAGGGGAGCTTGCTGGAAGGGGCATTCACAGCTCCTTTCAAACCAGAACTATTTGGGGTTTAGTTCAAGCTCACTCCTTTCTTTCCTTTTCTATTTTTTTTTTATTAAAGGTAAGTTTATGACAGTAATTGACTTATAAAATCAGGTTGAACTAAACCTCCACTGCTAACTTGGGGATCTGATGGATAATGGCTCAACAATGACAACCACACAGAATTGTGGCTTCAATCTTCCCCAGCCCTGGCTGTTGTGGACATTCGGAGAACAAATCGGTGTCTCTCAGTCTTTCAAACAAAATGAAAATAAAATGATTTTAAAAATAAGCAGCTATTAATATTTCTCACATTGCAAAAGACAAAGTCAACATAGACACTGAGATTATAGGGCGAGTCTAATGTGGGTTATATTTAAGTTTTAAGGGGTGAAGAAGAATATTGTAGCATGTTTTTACAAGTTGATTCTTTGTTAAGATATTTTTCTTTCTTTTTTACTTACTTATTTGAAAGACAAAATATGACAGAATTTCCATCCCCTGGCCCTCTCCTCAACTGCCTGGACTTCAGTCCAGACCTCCCCGTGCAGGTGATGGCATAAACCCAGCCTTTCAAGCCACAGCTGCTGCCTCCCAGGGGCTGTGTTAGTGAGAAACTGGAACCAGGGAGCAGCAACCACAAAATGGGAAGTAGACATCTCAACTACTAGCTAAAGTTTAGCCTGTTGCTATTGAAATATTTATTTCCTCTTAATTCCCGTTTTCAACCAACATAGCAATGCTTATTTACTCTTCAATATCATGTGACAGTGATGGTTCGCACTTTCAATTAAGATATTGGATTAAATTGTAATCATGTATTACTGATTTCTCAGTGAAATAGTGTTTACTGAATAGACACTCTGTTAGTCATCCTCTCAAGTTTATACCCTGGATGATAAAACAGGGTAAGATAATCCAGCATAAAATGCTACCCCGTGCAGGTATATGTGGAGGACTTAATGGGATACAACTGGTTGCAACCGGGATGGGTAACTGTGCTTAGGCCTAGAAACAACCCTTCCTAGTTGGAATAGGTAGGTGGAGGGAAAAACAGGACTCAATAAAACTGAAATTATGACTGGGTTCTTGTAAATCCTTCAGTCTGTTAGAAGATGACAATGCAAAGGAAACAAAGAAGAAAACAATTTTAATTAAAAGTATACATTTAAAATTAGGAATTGGAAAGAAGAAAACATATCAAGGGAAGGCCTAATGTAGGCATAGGGCACCTTAGAACTACTGGGGGTAACTCAAACAGGAGTCTCCATTTAAAGCAGAGACAGACTACCCCAGAGAAGGAAGCATGATCAGACTCTTCCACTAAATTGGTCTGTTTGTCTAATCATGGAAACACTGCTTTACTTATTTTCAATTTATGTAGACAAGGCATGGAAGAATTAACTATGGCTACATAAGATAATGTAAATATGTTTAATATTTTTGGATGTATAAGTAAGGGTGGATAGGTAGGAAACTATGGGAGTAAAGACCAGGGGAGAGAAGGTTGGATTACTACAATGTTCCTTCTAGAAAGTGGAGGGTCAGGAGATTCTGTCTGGTGGTGAAAGAAGACTTAAAGGTCTGGGTACGCTGAATCTATGAAGGGAGGGAGGAATTGGATGCAAGGAGGTGGTGTAGGGAGGGGAGAAAATGAGACCACTGTATTTGTGAACTAAATCTCCACTTCTGTAGGAAAAAGGAGGTAGGCAGACAAAGGTGAAGAGAATATATCAAGAAATAATGTTATTCTGTGTTATTTTGGAATCCACAAAAGATGCAAAATCAGAAACCATTATAAGTTGGAAGAATTCAAGTGGGATGGGATGTTGGAATTTGGTGGGCTAAGGTGGGAAACTTATTCTCTTTGTTAACAGTTAGTACCATTAAATTATCTAAACCGTGTGCATTTCTACACTAAATAGTTAAAGCATCTTAAGATTTTGTGAAATGAAAGACTCTGCCAAGACACTGGCTTTCAAGAATGACTAGGAACTCTTCTGGAAGAAGAGAACACATGAGCAAAATCCTTGCCAGAGCTATTAGGCAACAAAAAGGAATTAAAGGAATCCAAATTGGAAATGAGGAACTGAAATGATCTCTATTTGCAGATGACATGATTCTCTACATGGGAGAACCAACAGACTCAGTCAAGAGACTACTGGAACTCATAAGAGACTTTTGCAGGGTAGCAGGATACAAAATTAATAAACACAAATCAATGGCACTAGTGCATGCAAATAATTTAATGGCTGATAAAGAAATTGTAAGTACAGTCCCCTTTAAAATAGCAGAGAGGTATCTTAAATACCTTGGAAGTAAACTAACTAAACACATGGAAGACTTCTATGGTGAGAACTATAAAACATTGGAAAAGGAAATAAAAGAAGACATTGAAAAAATGGAGAAATTTGCAAAGTTCCTGGATTGATAGGATCAGCATTATCAAAATGTCCGTATTACCAGAAGTAATATATGCATTCAACACAATCCCAGTCAAAATCCCAGCAACATTCTCAGAAATACGAAAGAAGATACAAAAGTTCATCTGGAAACACAATAGACCACGGATAACCAAAGCTATCCTGAAGAATAAAAATGAAGCTGGAGGGATCACAATTCCAGACCTCAAGACATACGACAGAGCAGTGGCCATCGAAACAGTCTGATACTGGTACAGAAACAGAGAAGATCAATGGAAGAGAATAGAAACACCAGAAGGGAACCCACACATGTATAGCCAACTAATCTTTGACAAGAAAACTGAAAACAATCCAGGAAAAAACCCTGGTCATTTCAACAAATACTGTTGGGACAACTGGATAACAGCTTGCAGAACTAAGAAGCAAAACCTGCACTTGTCATATTACACAGAAATTAGCTCTAAATAGTTCAAGGACCCAAATCAGAAACCATCCAACTTTTAAAGGAAAACATAGGAAGCACACTCTAAGATACAGGGAACAGGGAAAGGCATCTTAGAGAAGACGTCAAAAGCACAGGCAGTCAAAGACAAAATAAACAGATGGGTCTATATCAAACTAAAAAGGAAACAGTTAGCAAAGTGAAGAAGCAACCAACAGAATGGGAGAGAAGCTTTGCACACTACAAAAGTGATAAAGGACTAATATCCAGAATTTTCAAAGAGCTCTAGAAGTCTAGGGACAGTTAAAAAGAAAGAAGAAAAGGGCCCAGCACCGTGGCCTAGCGGCTAAAGTCCTCGCCTTGAAAGCCCCAGGATCCCATATGGGCGCCGGTTCTAATCCCGGCAGCTCCACTTCCCATCCAGCTCCCTGCTTGTGGCCTGGGAAAGCAGTTGAGGACGGCCCAATGCATTGGGACAATGCACCCGCGTGGGAGACCCAGGAGAGGTTCCAGGTTCCCAGCTTCGGATCGGCGCGCATCGGCCTGTTGTGGCTCACTTGGGGAGTGAATCATCGGACGGAAGATCTTCCTCTCTGTCTCTCCTCCTCTGTGTATATCTGGCTGTAATAAAATGAATAAATCTTAAAAAAAAAAAAAAAGAAAAGAGAAAGAAAGAAAGAAAGAAAGAAAGAAAGGAAGAAAGAAAGAAAGAAAGAAAGAAACCTGTGAAGAAACAGGTAAAGGAAATGAACAGACATTTTTAAAAGAACAGATTCAAATGGCTAACAGACATATGAAAAGATGCTCAGGCTCCCTAGCTGTATTGAGGGAAATACAAATGAAAACCACATTGAGGTATCACCTAGCTCCAGTGAAGTTGGCCTACATTTAGAACTCTACTAACAACACCTGTTGGAGTGGGTATGGGGAGAAAGGCACCCTGCTTCACTGCTGGTTTGAGTGCAGGCTAGTACAACCACTATGGAAATCAGTATGGAGAGTATTCAGAGAATTGCATATACCATTGCAACTAAATGGTCTCAACTAGGGATCATTATGCTCAGTGAAATAAGTCAATCCCAAATGAACAAATACCACATCGTAAACATTGTTAAGTTCAATAACCCTTTGCATACTGTTTTGCTACATCCCATGTGTTTTGATGTTTTTAATTTCATTTTCATTTCTTCCAAATAGTTTCTTTTCTCTTGTCGAATTCATTGCTGGCTCATGGATCGCACAATGGCATAATTTTACCCAAGAGACTTTGGTGTTTTCTTTTCGTGATCCATGTGTTAGTTATTCAGTGACATGTTTTTTCAACTCCGTGGTGCTGTAATTTTTATTTGTTTGTTTTAACTTCATACCTGTTGTTGACTTTGTTTTGTAGTTTTTCATTTAAGGGAATGTATAGTGATGGCGTAATAGAGGTTGCCATATCCAGATGTGAAGATACAATGTAATATTCATTCCTACTTCCAAATCAAGAGACTCCCAATGAAACTGTTTGACATATCTAGACAATAGGATGTTGGACTGTCTGACATTGTCTGTAGCAGCAGTGTCAGGGCACACTTAAATAACAGACTAATGGACTTATGACTGCTTATGAAGGACTACACTATTGTAATAATATGGGGAAAATCAGTCAAGGGGTGGAAATTTGGGAGGGGTTGCGGAAATCCGAGACCCTATGGAATTGTACCACAAAAAAATAAATATATTAAATAAGAAAGATACACATCAGAAATGTTAAGTTCTCCCCCATGGTGGGAATATCATGGATATAAATTGAACAGAGCAAAATGAATGAGTGGAGAGGTCAGCTGAATTTGATCTGTTGCTGAATAAAGTAACAGTTTAGACAGTGAGCACCTTAAGGCAAAAAACAATATAATTTTTGAAATTATTTTCCTGCATAATCCAATGTTGAACCTGGTAGAATCATTGCTTAATAAATTCTTGGAAGTTCCCCAAACAAAATGAAATCAACATATAAGAGTGTTGTGTGTACTCCTGTGTTTATTGAAGCTGAATTTACAATAGCTAGGATACAGAATCAACCTGGATGTCAATCAGTTGATGACCGAATAAAGAAAATGTGCCATAATAAGATGGAGATCCTGTCTTTTGCAGCAAAATAGATGTAACTGGAATCCATTATGCTTAGTGAAATAAACCAGTCTCAAAAAGGCAAATATCACATGTTTTCTCTCATATGTTAACAACTAATGAGGCACATAGAAATGAAACATTCACTTAGGGATATGAGTGTCATTTTTAGCACATGTTAATATTCCAGTTGAAATGTGGCCTTGTCTTCTTACTTTTTACTTGTTGAATATTATGATTAGTGGCAAGTTAAGCCTGGGTACAGAGTGGGTTAACTGGGCAAATGCTGTTGAACAGAGGGAAGGGAAGAAGCGGTGTTGGAGGGAAAGGGGGGAGTGAGGGAAGTATGATTGTCTTCTTGGAACTGCATCTGTGTGAAATTTATAAAATCTGCTCTCTTCACATTAATACAACTTTTCAAAAAAATTAAAACAGAAAACTTACTCTCAAGCTAACTCACTTTGTGATAACAGCATTAAATTATTTTTCACAAATGGTATTAATTCATTCCTAAAAGCAGAATCCTCAGGGTGTAGCCACTTCTTTTTTTTTTAATTATTTATTATTTAACTTCATTAATTACATTGTATTATGTGACACAGTTACATAGATACTTGGGTTCTCCCACCCCTCCCCAAACCCTCCCACCATGATGGATTCCTCCACCTTGTTGCATAACCACAGCTCAAGTTCAGTTGAGATTCCCCCATTGCAAGCGTATACCAAACATAGAGTCCAACATCTTATTGTCCCGTCAAGTTCAACGGGTTCTTAGGTATACCCTCTCTGGTCTGAAGACAGAGCCAGCAGAGTATCATCCCAGTCAATTGAAAGCTCCAACATACCATCAGCAAAAATTTACATCATTATGGAATTAATTGACATAGTAATGAGTAACCAATATGTTAAAGATAAATGGGAGTTCCCAGCCACCTTCTGTGACCACCTCACCTATACTTCAATTTTAGTTTATACACAACATATAACATTCAAAACATAACATGTTATACATAACATCATATCATCTTAAATTAAGGCAAACATGTGGTATTTAACCTTTTGGGATTGGCTCATTTCCCTTAGCATTATGGTTTCCAGTTTGGCCCATTTGGCCACAAAGAACTGCATTTTGTTTTTTTTAATAGCTGAGTAGTATTCCATGGAGTAGATGAACCATAGCTTTCTTATCCAATCCTCTGTTGATGGGCATTTTGGCTGCTTCCATGTTTTTGCAATTACTGATTGTGCTGCTATGAGCATAGGAGTGCATGTTGGTTTCTCATAAAACAATTGTTCTGGATATATTCCTAGGAGTGCTACTGCTGGATCATACGGTATGTTGAATTTGAGTTGTTTGAATATTCTCCATACTGATTTCCATAGAGGCTGTACCAGCCTGCAGCCCCACCAGCAGTGGAGTAGGGATCCCTTTTCCCCGCAACCTCGCCAACAAGTGTTGTTGGTGCTTTTATTCATGTGGGCCAGTCTTACTGGCGTTAGGTGGTACCTCATTGATGTTTTAATTTGGATTTCCCTTATTGCCAGGGAACTTGAGCAACACCACTTCCTACTAAAAACCCTAACCAAGGTAGGCATAGATGGAAAAATCCACAACATAATTAAAGCCATATATGAAAAACCCAACGCCAGCATCATACTGAATGGAGAAAAGCTGGAACCCTTCCCACTGAGATCCGGAACAAGACAGGGATGTCCACTTTCTCCACTACTATTCAACATAGTCCTAGAGGTACTCGCTGAGGCCATAAGACAAGAAAAAGAAATCAGAGGAATCCAAATGGGAAACGAAGAAGTCAAACTCTCACTATATGCAGATGATATGATTCTTTATATAGAAGAGCCAAGAGACTCAATACAGAGACTGCTAGAACTTGTACGAGAGTTTGGTAGAGTGGCAGGGTACAAAATTAATGAACAAAAATCAACAGCCATAGTGTAGCCACTTCTTAAATGCCCCATTTGTTAATACTGTTGCAATGGTAATTAATTTTATTCCTAATATTTTCCATGAACTTAAAAATAATTTTTATTATTTTATGATACAGTTCCATAGACTCTGGGATGCTAATTAAATTTCAATATGAGTTAGGGGGAAACTATGCAAGCTATAGTACATTAATAGCTTGAAATTAATCATGGTAGCAGACTTGACAGCATAAAAGGAAGCAATCACAACAACATTGAATGCTTCTGCCATTCTCTGAGCTCGCACACTTTCTGACAGAACCAACCTGTGGACAGTCTGCAAGTCTGCAGTTCAATATGCAGACCCAAACGGTTGTCTGTTTGGAATTTAAAGTACTGTTGATACATAGGATTGACAAGGAGAACTTTTAGAAATGGTGGAGGTAAAACCAAGGGTGCTGTGAAGAACACCTCATCCAAGGAAGTTAGGAAGAAGAGCTAGTGAGTGAAATTGTGAAATATTGGTCAATAAGAAGATGAAAATGAGGATGGAGAGTCATGAAAATATCAAAAGAGAAGGGTGTTTTGAAAGATGAATTTGATCAACCCCATTCACCAAGGATCACTGGTAGAGACTGAAGAAATCGCTGTTGGAGTTTAGCAATTAAGATGCATTTGGTAGAACCAAGTTAGCGTAATGGAGGGAGTCGACATGGGCATAAAATATTGTAAGTTTAGACTGCTTTTAAACATTTTAGGGGGAGGGCAGAGAGAAAGAAAAGAGGCATAGAAAAAGCATGAATAAGAGACCAAATGGAAATCTGAAACAGGATGAAGGTATTTTCTAGTGGACACATGAGGTTTTCTGGGCCCTGTCTAGGCCAGGTGAGCTGCAATCCACTCATTCATCATGTCATCAATTCACACGTGCTGCTGTACTTTCCCTAGTAACATCTGTCAGGCTAGAAATAAGACTGGGATGCAGAGTTATTTGGATTTGGAGACAAAGAATGTAGACTGGCCAAAGGGAAGGAAATTATGAGACCCACGCACTACCTACTGTGCTAACGAGGCTTCCTAAGGGAAGGAAATTAAAGGAGTTGATGGAAAGAACAGAATTTTTTTAATAGTTAAGATGCACTTTATTCATATGGCTAGAAACAAGACAGATGATAGAGTGGGGATTCCTCCATAACCTCAATCACATTAGGTAACTATATAAGAATTTGGCATGTATCTTCGGGACATATCCTTATGCAAATGGAGTGATTCAGAGGGCAGAGTCAAACAAACCTGGGCTTCAGTCCAGGTCTACCTCTACTACTGACAAGGCCTAAAGCAAGTTAATTCCTGCATCACCTACAATTCAGAGCTCTTATGAGGATTAAAATGAGTAATGTATGAGGGGATTGTCAACAATTCCATGGAAAATGTATATTAGGAAAAAATTGCAGGGCTTTCAGAAAATTTTTACACTAAAATATCTTATCTTTTAATACCATTTTCCCTGGCATTTAAAAATATTATTTCTCTTCTTTCCATTGGTTGACTCCCTAAATGACCACAACAGCTAGGGTGGTCTGGTCCAGGCTAAAGCCAGGAGTCCAGAATTCCATATAAGTCTCCAAAAGCCATCTTGCACTGCTTTCCCAGGTGCTTTAGCAGGAACCCAGATCATAAACAGTGTAGGCAGAACTCCAATATAGGATGTCAGCATCATAGATGATGGCTTAACTCACTACACTACAACACCAAACCCTTCCATGAACTTTTAAGAGTAACTTTGGTTTAAAGCACTTAGAACAATGTTTAGAAAGCAGGGTGAGCATCTGAGAGATGTTAGTTATTATATGTGTGTGTGTGTGTGTGTATACCTGTGGGAGAGAAAATTCACGTGAATATATACATTTGGGATTATGAGTAATCAAGAAGACTGTGGTTGCTCCTTTGAATTGGAAGTACCTCCCATAGCCAGGGAGACAGAAAGGGGCAGGTGGAATGTCATGATGAAAGAATGGAACTGAAAGGATGGGTCAGTGGTACAGCCTTTCTAGAGATTAGCAGATCTAAGATAACAATGCCTCTAAATTGCTGAAGTAGAGAAAAGGTAAGAATCTTTTATCTGGCATCTGAATCAATTCTGAAGTTTATTATCCAATATTAGTCCTAGTCTTCATTCCGTACTGGCAATGCCTTAAAATCTGTTGTAGATTTGATTGATCTCCCTACTCTGGAAACTTGTATGTCGCGGCAACCTGTTTATGTGCATTCAGTAGCTGGGCTTTCTCATCTAGGTTATCAAACTGGTCTCCAGGAAGTTTTTCCTTATCCAAGTCATTGTTAATGACTGTATTGATCTTGGTCAACAAGTAGGAGGCATTGTGGTGAGTCCAAGACTTCTGTCATTGGCCCTGTGATTCACTCAGTTTATTTATCTGCTTGTCAGGTTTCTGATTCTGAATGCATGATGATAATCAGTTTCTTCTGATTCAACTGACACCACTCTAAACAAGGCTGTTTTAAAAACAGCCAGGCATTTGACCAAGTGGTTAAACCACTGTTGAGAGGCCCTTAATCTACATCCAAGTACCTGAGTTCAGCTTCCAATTCCAGCTGCTTTGTCCAGCTCCTTTCTAATGTGGATACTGACAGCCAGTGATGATGACTCAAGTAGTTGGGTTTCTGCCACCCACATGAGAGATATACATCAGGTTTGGGCTCCCAGCTCTTGCCTTTGGTCCTCACCCAGGTCTGGTTGTTGCAAGTGATTGCAGAGTAAGCCAGAAGATGGAAGATCTCTTTCTCTCTCTCTCTGTCAAATAAGTAAATATTTTTTGTCTGAAATTGCAAGCTCATATGTTCTGGATTAAGATGTAGGAATCTGCATTTAAGATAATTAGCAAGTATTTAATTGCAAAGATATTTCTTAAAATGTCATTTCAAAAATCGAATATTATGAACAATACAAAGTTCCATTGCCTATTGAATAACTATTTTTTAAAAAAGCCCATCTTGGGCCCAGTGTGATAGCCTAGTGGCTAAAGTCCTTGCTTTACATGTGCCAGGATTCCATTTAGGCACCAGTTCGTGTCCCAGATGCTCCACTTCCCATCCAGGTCTCTGCTTGTGGCATAGGAAAGCAGAAAAGGATGCCCCAAAGCCTTGGGAGCCTACAACTGCGTGGGAAACCTGGAAGAAGCTCCTGGCCCCTGGCTTTGGATTGGTTCAGCTGTCTGCTGTTGCAGACAGTTAGGGAGTGAACCAACAAATGGAAACTCTTTCTGATTTTCCAATAACAGTAAGAATAATATTTTAAAAAATCCATCTTGAGGTAAGTTTTAGGCCTGGTGGTAAACTTTAAAAAAAAATAGGCAGACACAATGAATGTCTTGGTCCTCAGCAGGCCCAACACAGACTCAAACAACAGTAAGGCATTTAATAACTATAAATAGGTGGAAGATAGAGAGAAATGGGTATTGGGGGTGGGGGAGATAAAGAAAGTGAGAGGAAGAGAGAGAGAGCTCTTTCATCCTCTTACTCATCCCCGAGATAGTTGCATAGCCAGAGCTGGGCTGCTCCAAAGTCGGGAGCCAGGAGTTTCTTCTTGATCTTCCAGATGGTTATAGAGGTCCAAAGACCTGAGCTATCTCCTGCTGTTTTCTCAAGTGTATTAGCAGAGAGCTGGGTTGAAATGCCACCATCTCAGGCAGCAGCTTTATATGCTATGTCATAGCACAGACCCAATGATTAAAAATTTAACTTATAGCTGACAGAATGAAGCGCTGCCTGAGATCTCATGACTGGTTGTGAATGGGAGGGTTTCATGAGTTCCCTGCCTCTCTACAGGGGTCAGACGAAGCAGCTCAACTCCTGCACCATGCTGAGCTGACTGGGCATATACTAATGTTTTAATTTTTATTTTTGTATCAAATGGCATTCAAAATAACCTCCTGAGGACAACCATGTCTGGATGAAGGAAAAAGTGGAATTGTTAAGGAATTTTGGAGTGAAGCTGAGAGGCAATGCCACCCTTGCAAACATCAGAGTGACTGGTGGACTTTTAATGGAGAAGGAGGAGTCAGTTTCCATGGTGTGAACAAACACTTCAGAACGGTGCAGTATGCCTGCCAGCACAGGGCAACTTGGGTTTCCTGTGAGATGGTGAGTATTTTTATATCACCCTTCTCTTAATTTACTGTAGTCATTGCAGATCACACACATCTATTAGAAACTATATTACTCCCTATGGTGTAAATTGAAACACATTAGAAAGATAGGATCTTGAGTGTGCTTAACTAAACTCACAAGGATTCATATACAGACAAGTTTGCTACTTTTCTGTAATCATTAGTAGGCTAGTGAATTGCACAAGGAACCTCAGGTTTACGGAAAATATAATTAGAAGAAATTTACTTTGTAATGTAAAAATTTTTAAATCCACATAGGTGGATTTTCATAATAGGCATTTTCCCATGAATTTTTGAAGAATTGCATGAACTCACATTTTCCACAAATCAATTGTTTATCTTTTGTTTGTTTTTTTATTTTTAAAAAATGACTTGTTAAAGCTGAATCTGCTTAAGGATCTAGTGCAGTGGCTTTTAGATTTTTAGTTTCTAAGATTTATTTTATTTTTATTTGAAAGGCAGAGTGACAGAGAGAAGGAAAGATGGAGAGATCTTCCATCTGCTGCTTTACTCTCCCAATACCTGCAATGACCAGAGCTGAACTGATCTGAAGCCAGGAGCCAAGGGTTTCTTCCATGATTCCAACACGAACGCAGGGACCCAAGGACTTGAGCTGTTAAGCTTTTAGTTTATGACTTTATAGTTCTGCAGGCCGTGAGCAGGGAGTTGGATTGGAAGTAGAACAGACGGGACATGAATCCATGCCCATATCAGATGCCAGTGCCACAGGTGGCTTAGCCCCTTTAGTTTTTTTCCTATGAAACTGTCATCCACCACAATATCATTTTAGAACACTACATTATCCTGAGACAAAATCCTGTATTATCAGCACTCACAATCCGTTTCACCTGGACCACTAATAATCTATAGTCTGTCTCTCTGTCATCTTACCTATTTGGGGATATTACATGAACAGCAGCACACAGTGTGCAGTCTTCCATTGACATTTAACTTCTTGTATTTCAAGGGTCATCTGCTAAACATATGCCAGTGCTTCATTCATATTTTTTTATTGCTAAATAACATCCAATCATATGAATAACCTGCATTTCACTTATCCATTCACTCATTGCTCACCATTTTTACCTATTTTAGCTTTTTGCCAATTATGAACACTGCTATTAACATCCATGTATAAAGTTTGTTACGGTATGGGGCTCATGTTCTGGTGCTGTGAGTAAAGCCACCACCTGAGAAGCCAGTATCTCATATGGGCTCTGATTTGTGTCCCAGTTGCTCACTTCCCATGCAGTTTCCTGCTAATGGCATAGGAAACACTATGAAAAATGTCTCGAGTATGTTTTGTGCCCTTTATCCCACAAGGGAGACCGAGGTGAAGCTGCTGGCTCCTGGCTTCTACCTGGCCCAGCCCAGGACATTGTGGACATCCAGGGAATGAACTAGCAGCTGGAAGATTCTTTTCCCCAAAGCTGTTCCTTCCTCTCTCTGCAACTCTGACAAGAGATAAATAAATCTAGACTGAGATAAAGAAAATAGAATCAAGAGTGGAAATAAACTCATAAACTCATAAAATCCCTACATTTATACACAATTGCTTTGACAATTGTGCCATATATAAAATTAAGATGGGTCATATACCCATTTGTATGACTTAAAGCTATGAAACTCCTAAAGGAAAATACAGGGATACATCCTTGTTGGGTAGAGGAGCCAACCACACTCTCTTCCCTGTGATTAGTCAGTTGCCACAGTACCAATGAGTGAAAAATTGTAGTGTCCGGCTATGCCTTTTGGGTTGGGAATTGTAGTTCCTCCAACTGTGCTCTTTCTCAAGGCTGTTTTGGCTATCCTGTGTTCTTTGCCTTTCCATATAATTTTTTGGGAAATCAATCTTTCCTTCTGTTGGGAATAAAGTTGGCTGTCCAGTGAAAACTTAAACTTTGATTGCAACTCATCCATGGGAAGTTATACAATCTACTTGTTACACAAGCAAACGTGGATAAACAAGGTAGGTGTAAATGTAAAACTACTAAAGGTTTGTATGAAAATCAAGTGAAAAAACATCAACTATGAAAGCTTTTTGCTTTTAGTGTCATTTGCAGGTTAACAGCACTCAATTCCTGTCCTTACCATTCTATTGTTATCAAATCATATTTCTTTAAAAAGTTCAAGGAAAGCCTACATTATGAAAAAAAATATTTTCAAGTTTTTTTCTGCACCAAATAAATTCATTTTTAAATTCTATTCCTATGAACCTTTTGAAGTTCCCTCCTACTCCTGTGCAATGGTTTGCTTACTAAACCAGGTTTTAAAAGTAAAATGTAATCTATATCACCCTCTCTTTTACTGAATATGTGTAGAACACCTATTTCATGCAACATGTGTAGCTCCTATACATTTGAAATCCTGATTCATTTCTCACTGATCCTGGGAATACCCCCCCACGCCCCTCCCCCCGGTGGCTTCTTCCACCTTGATGCAGTATTACAGCTCAAATTCAATCAAGATTCTTTCCTTGCAAACATATACCAAGTATAAAGTCCAGCTATTTATTGTCCAGATGGGTTGAACAGTCTCTTGGGGAGACCATTTCTGGTCCGTTGTTAGAGCTGGCAGAATATCATCCCATTCAACCAAGAGTCCCGACATAACATCAACGGCAATTTGAAACATTATGGAATTGACATGGTTGTGAGTAACCAGTGTGTTACAAAAAAAAAAAAAAAGAAAGAAAGCAAGTTCTTAACCACAACCTATGATTAGCTCATTGACATTTCAGTTTTAGTTTTATATACAGAACCGACTGCTATATACCTTAAAATGGCTATAAGGTACCATTCAGCTGTCTCGTGTCTATTTCATTTTAGTATTTAGCCATTTGTTGTGTTGAAGTATAATTTTGCTGATCTTGGCAGATTTTAGGATAATTAGACTGGCTTGTAACTCTAACAAGACATTTGTCGACAATTAAGGTGCTGAACATTTTTTGTTTGTTTGTTTTTGGGGGAGGGTATGCAGGGAAATCCCCAACACCATGGTGAGGAGTGACTAATCTTTGTGTCCCACCCAGCGAGGCATGAGCCAACCACGCCAGCTCTTTCCTGTCAGATTCCAGGCTCTACTTTTTGTTGTTTGTCTATTTATTTTAGGTTTTTTTAGTTTGTATGATTGTTTGCTATGAGGGGTTTTCGAAGCAATCCCGATGGTCATCGCGAGAGAGGGTGGGGGTCCAGAGGTGGAGCCAGGTTCAGACCAGAGAAAGCTCTCCCCCCTGGTCCCGAAGGACGTTTATCGTTCTTCTGTTTCTGCGAACCGCTCAGGGCTTCTGGTTGTCTTTCCGATGACGTTGGCTTCTGCACGGTAGTGTTTGGACTTCTTCCATCCCCTGCGGAAGCTCCGGTTGAGGGTGGGTGACCTCAGAGTACTCGGCCTCCGAGGGCATCCAATTCCCTGTGGTCTCCTTGGCAGTTGGGATATAGTCCTTGTTGCTCGTATTAATAGTTTGAGGTGAAGGTCTGGGAGTCTTCATGGTTGGGATCCAAGCTTCCTCCTTACCACCTGCTCCACCCTGGAGTGCCAGGCACCTACTTTTTAAAAATGTATTTGTCTATTTGAAAGACAGAGTGACACAGAGAGAGGACTACACACAGACACACACATGCACATACACACACACACAACCAGAGTTTTTATTCGTTAGTCTATTCCTCCAATGGTCACAAGAGTCAGGTCTGGGCAGGCCAAAACCAGGAGCCAGGAATATTTCCAGATCTTCCACAGGGATGAGAGAGTTCCAACCACGTGGGCCATCTGCCATTGCTTTCCCAAGTGCATCAGTAGGAGCTGAATCACAAACAGAACAGCTGGGACTCCAACTAGGAAACTAACATCTCAGGCCTAGCCCACTGTGACGAAACACCGGCCCCACGCATCTGTATTATCTTTACGGATCCACTGATGATTTTTATGAAACCACTCCATTGAGAACAATTTCTGCCTCCTTTGGGTATTCAGTACTGCTCTTCCCCAGTGTAACCCCTGCTTCAAAGGGTGGTGAGTGAACTAGCAGCCACCATGGAGAATCGTTTCAAATGCACAATAAATTTCATACCTGTTCCAGACTTACAGCAGAATCAGCATTTTAACAAGGTTACTTAGATGATTGGCAGTATCAGAGTCAAAAAAAAAACATCGACCAACATGGCTCACATAGGCCCCCCGATCACTATCAAAGGTATTGGGCCTTGAGGGGTATTACTCCCAGGTGCCTAGAGCAATGGCACGCATCCATTTCCACCATCTCTTCTGCTTTTTCAAAGTACTTGTCCACCACCTCGCTGCTGTGCTTGTCTGCTTCATAAGAACATATTGTTCTTGTCCTATCCAATGGGCACTCCACTGTTGGTGAATGCTGGGACAGAGCAGTGGAATCACAGTCTAGAAAATGGCGACTCCATGAGTTGCCTTGCCTCTAGCTAGCTGCTAACTTGAAATGGTCAACTTCACTAGGATGAAGGAAAGCTTGCCAGGGTCTGGGTATCACTGGGGCAGAGTTACAGTAATAGTGGTAGTGATCATTGCAGCACTATCCCTCTTAGGCTTGTGCTTCCTGCCCAGAGACTGTCTCCAGCTCAGGACGCTTGGGCATAAAGAGTGGTTTAAGGCCATTCATTTTAGACAAATGGGGCAGGAACTTGAAAAATTCCTGTGTAATAACTTTGGTTTTAAACTCTTGACATAGAAATAGTTATTATTTAGCCTGTAGAGAAACTGTTAACCTTTGGTCTGCCAATTAGAGCTGGAACTACCTGCTCTTTTCAGTATATGCCTCTAGACCACAGACTTGCTGTGCCTGTGGTGGGATCCTTCACTCTGTCACTTGCTTTCACTTCCCTGTCTTGGTGACTCAGCTTTTCATCTGTTCCCTGGACACTCAGGGCCTTGCATTGTAGTTATATTTACTCTGCGTCCACACTCATGGGCTTTCACTTTTGAATGTACATCAGACTCATCTGGAGGCCTTACTGTACCAAAAGTTGTTATGGCCCTTCCAGAGTTCAGATTTGGCTAGTCTCAGGGACCTTAGGAACTTACATTTCTACTAATTGGCAGGTGAGGTTAGTCACAGTTTGTGAAGTCAACTCCAGCCACTTCTTGAAATCAAGAGAACATTCCCAATGGTCACATCCCAAGAGGCTCTCTGCTCTTCCTTTGTTTTCTGTCTGTTTCTATCTGTGCTTCTCAAGCTTTTTGACCTAAGACTCTTCTTTACACTTGTATTTTGTTGGAAACCCTAGAAATCTTTTGTTTGAGTTAGAGTTACCAGCATTTATTCTATTAGATATTAAAACAGAAAAAAATAAAATATTGATTAATGCATTTGCAGAAACTGTAACACATCTATTACATAATAACAAAGATAATATTTCTATGAAAAATAGCCATATTTTCAAAACAATGATGAGTGGCAATACATTGCATTTTTCTCCCTACTTTAACATCTAACTTAATAGAATGCCTTTGGCTTCTATATTTTCTGCATTCATTTTGGTGTTTCATATTTAGTATGTTGTCACAATTGAAAGATAAAATCTAGCTGCAGGTACAGATAAAGTTGGAAAATGGAGAAGTATTTTATTGTTTTTTTACATAATTATGGATATTTTTCTTTGATATTACACTAAGCCTGGCAAATAGTATATTCAAGGTTAGTTACAATGTGAAATCTAAAATGATTATCTATATATTTTCCATATTCTGTGTTATTAACATCTATTGCTCTGTCTGAAAAGCATCTCTGTACTCATGCATGATTTTACAACATGTATCATATGGAAAATATTGATCTATATGGTGAGGAAGCTGTTCTAAATACTGACATATTTCATTATTCAGTATTTTAAAATCACATTGTTTAGTGCATGTAATTAAAGGGAAAGAGTTTAGTTACTTAATTATAACCTAACCACTTTATCAAAAGTGTTCATATGAAAGTAGGTTCATTGTTAACTATGTATGGTGAAAATCATGACTACTAATTCAATTTAATGTCACTGTTTTGCTTCTTTCTGTGGGACCAGCAGTTTTCAAAATCATTACTTTGAAATATCAGAATTTTCAACGCAATGAGCAAGATCAATAAATTGTTAATACTGCTATGAAAATAGTTTGACTTCATAGATCCCCTGAAAGTGATCCAGGAAATCCTAAGGCTCTGTATGTAAAGTACAGCCACTAAAAGCAATGTTTGGAATTTTTACTTACATGTTTGCATCATGGATGTCTCCCAGTTGGGATAGTAGCAATCGTGTTTAATTTTCATGGAACCTCTGTCTTGCATTGAGTGTAAAGGTTTCTTATGGATTACCTTATACCTTTACAATGACCCTGGGTCTTAATACCCATTCTGCAGATGAGAAATATAAAGTGAAACGCACTTAAAGTAACACTACCAGAATTTTGAAGTAGAAGTACAAAATAGCATTGGAAGGTGACTGGAGGTCAGAGAGCTGAGTGCCAGTGTGTGAGCAGACAGTGTGCTTCTATACTTAGTGGGAGCCATGTTAGCATCATGGATGTCTCCCAGTTGTGAAAGCAGCAACAGTGTTAAATTTCCATGGAACCTCTGTTTTGCATCTAGTAAATGTTTCTTATGGATTATCTTATATTTTTGCAATGACCCTGGCTCTTAATACTCATTCTGCAGATGAGAAATAGAAAGTGAAACTTACTTAAGGCAACATTACCAGAATTTTTAAGTAGAAATACCAAACAGCACTGGAAGGTGATTTGAGGTCAGAGAGCAGAGCGCCAGACTCTAAGCAGACAGTGTACTTCTATACTTAGTGTGAGCCATGCATGAATAATTATTGGGTAGGGAACTGGCATGCACTGATTATATTAGCCAAGATTCTTGTGTACAGTTAGCAGAACACACGCTAAGGCAAACCTAGATGCAAATTAATGAAATAGTAAAGAAAACCAATGATTCAGAAGTTTATAGACTCACTAATAATAAAAGGTCATATAGAATTTTCTAGATGCATGTGTTCCCCACAGCTGCTGTCTGCCATGGAATTGAACAAAATGTCGGACATGACAAAGCTCCACCAAGCTGTGGCTGCAGGGGACTATCACTTAGTGAACAAGATTTTGAAGAAGGGTCTTTGTGATCCTAACTACAAGGATATAGACTGGAATGATCGGACTCCACTGCACTGGGCTGCAATCAAAGGTAAGCGGGGACACAGTCAGTACAGTGTGTACAGAAGGGGAAATAAGAACATTTTTCCAGAGCCAAGGAAAATATTTCTGTTATTTTAAAAAAACATTTATTAATTTATTTCAAAGTCAGAGTTTCAGAGAGAGAGGAACACACACACACACACGCACACACACACGCACACGCACACACACACACATACATACACACAAGTTCCAGAGAGATTTTCTATATACTGATTCATTTCCCAGATGGCCACAATGTCTATGCTATGCTAACCTGAATCCAGGAGCCATGAGTTTCTTCCAGATTTTCCACTTGGGATACTCTCCCACTTGGGGCAGGGGATCAAGGACCCGGGATATCTTCATCTTCTTTTTCCAGACCGTTGGCAAGGAGCTGGATTGGAAGCAGAGCAGCCAGTACACAAACTAGCAGTCATATGGGATGCCTACATTGCATGCGGTATCTTCCTTCATTAGGCCACAACACCAGTTCCCAGGTGGAAAATTTCAATTCAGCACTGTTTGCCACTTGTAGTATGTTAAGCACGTCATGAATCAAGACATCTCTATTCATCTATATAATGTAGATGATAACAGTATCTTGGAGTTCTGTGGTGGAAATGCAATAACATATTGGATGTAGACTGCCTAGTGTATGGTCTGCTCTCAGTATTAGTCCTTGTGGATGAAACCTGATTCAGCCATTAAGGCATTTCTTGGTACACCTGTGTTGCATGCAGAATGTCTCAGTTCTAGTCCTGGCTCTATTGTCAAATCTAAGCTTCCTGCTAACAGACACCCTTGGAGGCAACAGGTGATGGCTCAAGTATGTAAGCCAAAGCCTGGCTATTTTTGGACATTTGAGAAGTGAATTCACAGATGGGTAGTAAGCCATCTTTTACTGAGTATTTTCTATGTGCTGTGTGCTTCACAACTGTTATTGTTATTTCACCTGCAGTCCACAAGAATTCAGTGTGGCAAGAAGTAATATCTCAAATGTTAAAGGAAGACATTGGGTCTCACACATTTGTTTCTTATCCAAGATGTCACATGTTAGCAAACGGTGTTTCCAGAATATGAACCCATATCTATGTGATTATAAGCCCTGCTTTCTTATGCTGTGTGAAATTTGACATGTTGGTTCTAGGAACGCACATTGAGATGACTGAAAATGGGGTGACTCTTACCACGCACAGCTACTCTATTACTTGGAAAAAAGCAAGAATTCCGGGCAAGGCCAAACAATTGTTTTTTTCTTTTTTTAAGGCAGATTTACAGAGAGAAAGAGAAACAGAAAGATCTTTCATTTGCTGGTTCACTCCCCAAATGGGCTGTTTCATTCCCAAAATGGCTGCAACAGCCAGAGCTGAGCTGATCCTAAGTCAGGAGTCAGGGTCTTCTGGGTCTCTCACGTGGCTGCAGGATCCCAAGGCCTTGGGCCATCCTCCACTGCTTCCCTAGGCCATAAGCAGGGGGCTGGATATAAAGTAGAGCATCTGGGACATGAACTGGCACCGATATGGGATCCTGGCACTTGCAAGATGAGGATTAGCCAGTTGAGCCATCAGCACCAGGTTCAAGGCCAAGCATAATTGGGAAAGAAGAAGCTACATCCTGGAAAAAGTATAAGGAGTACTTGGAATGCTCAGGTATCAGGTGGAATAAGGTTCATTCAGTGAGGGTAGGGCACCAAGTCCCTGGTCAGAAGAGGGAGAAGAAAGGAGGGAATGATGATAAATGTCATAAAGGCAAACGTCTTTCCTCTTGGTGTGCTATCTATACTGCTGCTGTCTCAGGCCACCAGGGACATTTTCATCCCAACTTCATTCTATTTCTTGCTGGTGTCTCTAAGGGCAAATGGAGGTATTGCACATCCTGCTAGAATATGGAGCCAGACCCTGCCTGGTGACAGATGTGGGCTGGACCCCGGCTCACTTCGCAGCTGAGTCAGGCCATCTGAATGTACTCAGAACTCTGCATGCCCTGCACGCCGCCATCGATGCCCCCGATTTCTTCGGAGACACCCCAAGGAGGATCGCACAGATCTATGGGCACAAAGCCTGTGTGGCATTCCTGGAGAAGTAAGTCAGTTTTGCTTCCAGCTGGAGAGAGGGCATTGAGTAAGAACTTAGGATCAAGATCTTTGCCATCTCAAAGGTCTCAGGTCAATGATAAAAGAAAATACAGTAAGCTACTGCTTCTATTGATTTTTTATTTTAAATCAATTTATAATTTTTAAATATTTATTGAAATGATTGGGTTTGGGCAAAAAGTATTAATTTAAACAACAATTGCCTCAGATAAGTGAGTTGGGGCATTAAGTTTGAAGGTGGGATGTGGTACAGGATCCATGACAACATGCAATCTTCTGAAAGGATGAGCCATGTAACTTGTCCAAGTTAAGTCACCTTCCTGGCTCTTGGTTTCCTCATATCTAAAACAAAGCAGGTGAGTTCGATTTCCATTCTATTCTTTTATCTTTTAACATTTCTCTGTTTAGCTGTGCATTCCCCAGGCATACATACAAGATTAAAACTTGTTGAACATATGTTAATTTCTTTTTCACTACCCAAGCATTCAGACACAATTAAGGGCCAATTATATTCATAACAATTATAACTCTGAGAGAAATAGAAACAATGCTTAAGAATTTATAATTTGATTGGGACAACATGCAATTCATACCAGACATAGTAATGACAACGTTGCTTGGAAACCACAATGAGATGGCGAACAAATCTGTGGTGGCAGTTGATGACGAGAAGGTGGGTGACAACAATGAAAAGCTTGGAAATACTGCTGAAAAATAGTTAACCTGGTAAAACCTCCACTTAAGACAAGATTAATTATCTGTAGAGGGTTTATGGGCCAGTGAGGGCAGTGGGTTTATGGGCCAGTGAGGGCAGCCTCACTGTCCTCTGAGTGTACCGTGCTGTGTGGGTCAGCTGGCAAGTAGTGTACTCGCTTCCTGCGTCACCATCTGCCCGTTCAGATTCTATTTTTCCACCCTGGATTGAGTTTTCTGTGTAGGGACTTTCGCGGGTGTGTTTAAGCAAGTTGGGTCCTCATCTTAGGCCTCTTGTGCAAAACCATACATCCCAGGACATCCTGATGTTCAAGTGTGCCTGAAGGTCTATTGACCTGTCTGAGTCCCTCTATGCACCCGTCCATCATCCTACTATGACTACCCATTTTTATATTATCACTCCATTTCAATATGATTGTGAGAGATTATTTTCTTCTGTACAGTTTCTGTACTTTTAAATTTTATAGAGAACATATATTACCGTTATTAGGAAAAATATAATTAGAAGTGAATGAAAGAAAACAGTCTTCCAGTGATACCAAGTTTTATATATACAGATATTTTTAATTAATTACGTTGCATTATGTGACACAGTTTCATAGGCTCTGGGATTCCCCCATCCCCTCCCTGAGCCCTCCCCCATGGTGGATTCCTCCACCTAGTTGCAGTATTACAGTTCAAATTAAGTCAAGATTCTTTCGTTGCAAACATATACCAAATATAGAGTTTAGCATCTTATTGTCCAGGTAAATTCAACAGTTTCTTGGGGAGACCTTCTCTGGACCAAGTTATATTTTAACAACAAGCAGCACCTTCTACCATCTAGGCCTTTAAGTCTAGTAAATCTGGCTGACCTCACAGCGTTGCTCAGTGTCTGCAACTCCTCTGAATGTACCCTTTGGAAATGCGCACATTCAGTCCCTGCTTTCTCCCAGGGATTCCGGTGGGTGCGCACAGCGTGCAGAGGTGAAGAGCGCAGGAGGCTAAGCAGACACCAGCACCCGCTCCAAAACCCGCACGCACAGACTCCCAGAAACGCGGTCCACTTGCTCAGAACCCCTCTGCATTTTTCCAGGGCCGAGCCCGAGTGCAAGGACTACCGCCTTGCCGCCCGCCAGAAGGGGCTGCTGCTGGAGGAGCGGGACCCAGACTGGGACGCCAAGAAAAGGGAACTGGAGCTGAGCCTTCCTTCTCGGAGTCAAAACACTAGGAAACAGGAGAAGAAAAGCCGCCGAGGCCCTCTCAGGCTCAGCAAGCCCTGGGAGAAATGAGTGTGAGTGCCCCACAGGTGGGGCTGGAGATCTTCTGGAAGGCACTGGTTGTGTCCTGCTGCCTTCTCTCAGTAGTCCTCTGCCGCCAAATCCACAAGGCGGTTTCAAAGCGTCGCCTGGTCTTACCCTCTGCTGCTGTCTGTTGTCTCCTCGCTAAAATCCTCTGTCAAAAAGAATGGTTCCCAGGAAGGGATGACTGCTGGTGCTTGCATTTCGTCGTGGGTGACTTGCAGTGCCATCATCTTCTGGTAACACTCTCCCATCCCCAACACACACACACACACACACACACACACACACACACACCCCCCTACAAATACACACACCTATGAACACATACACACAAGTTTTAGAGGGTAATGGAAAAGTTCTCAAATATTCGTTGTCATCTAGACAAGTGAAGAGATGAATGACTGCATCTCACGGTCTCTAACTATTCCTTCCTTTGTGGGGTGGGCGCCCCGCTAACTCAACATGGCGGTTGTACACGGGGAACAGTGAGGGCAGTGTACACCAGCCCAGTGAGGAGTGACTGAAATGCTGACATGAATTCACCTGTCCCACAACACTGATGAGAGATAAGGTGAAACAGTGGAGTATAGGACTGTAGGCCTGCTTCTTCCATTTGTGAGTCCCAGAAGAATGATCTACAGAGCAGGGACTTCCACTAAATATACAGCATCTACTCTGAGATGTAAAATGAATGTGGGATTTTGAAGACTTGCATAAAATGTAAGGTCTCATTAACAATATTTCATATTCATCACTTGCTGAAATGCTATTTTAGATATTAGGCTTAATAAAATATCAGGATAAATTTTTAATCGCTTTCCTTTTATTTTTTTAAAGCATGTAACTACAAAAATTCTGAAAATTATCTGTGTGATTTACATTTGATTTCTCTTTGATGTTTCTCCTGTGGAAGTCAGACAACACAGCAACCCCTAACTGGAAGGCTACCTACTTGATTTATTAAGTTCTTGGCCTAGTTCAGTGTTTCTGGTGACCAAACATCTGCTACACATCCTTCAGCTAGCTTGTGTTAGGACAGGTCATGTTGAGTTCGAGTTCACTGAAATGAAAAGGAATTGCATTAATATATTTCAGGCAAGCCTGTGGCTATGGCGTTTGCCTTTCTACCTCTGAGCATCAGTGCCCTTTTTAAAATCCTGCAATTCACCTAGTAGTTCCTGCTTTCCATGTTTTACTGGCAGTCAGTACACTCATTGAGAGACCCCTGATTTAAGCTGCACTGACAAAATTCCTCTCTTGGGAAGCCACTGTTAGAATGCAGCAAAGCTAGCCCAGAACCTCCCAGTGCCCTGTGCTCTCGTTTCTATCTAGGCAAGTGTTACTTTGCTGGGAGAAAAGCAGTCAATAGCTAGCAGGCATTCTGGGCCTGGTTAATGCCAAATCTGTGTTAACTGTGTTAACCAGTGCGCCAGCATAGTTGCCTATTCTATTATTATTATTTTAAAAGATATGTGGGGAAAATAGGGAAAGGTGAGCCAGAACACACCACCTTGGTCCCAAGGCAGGGGGCTGTGGATTACCTTTGAAAGAGTATCTGGGGACAAGCTGGAGTGGGAGCAACTAAGGGCATGTTTTATAAGGGAGAAATGACTTCTGGGGGCTTCCGTGGGCCAGACCATGGCACTCACAAGTAGGCAAAGAAACTTAGATGATTTAGAGGGGGTAACCAGAGGGCATACCTGGGTCAGGCCAAGGTAGCCACCCATTAGTTAGACCTGGACTGAGGTAAGTGGACTCACTGCCTGTTGACACGCATGAAAGCTATGGCTTGGGGACATGCCTGGTTTGGCCACAATATCTGTAGGTGACTAAAAGGGCAGGTAATGGGTCACATTAGTCTGGGCTGCAGCATCCACCAGACTACAGCAGAACTGGATCTGGGGGCAGATTCTGTAGGGGACTTGTGGTCTCACCTCTGTGTGGCTATAGACCTTACCAGTTCACTTGGGGGTAGTGATGGGCCAAGCTAGGCTAGACCATGGAACTCACCTGATAGGAAACCACCTCAACCTCACAGGAGCCAGGGTTGAGTCAGGCTGAGTCAGGTTGCAGCACCAGCCAGTTTGTGTAGAGCTTGGGGCGATGAGGGCCAAGCCAGGTTGGATTGCAGAATTCACCTGACACTCTCCAGAGCTGGGACTGGGAGAAAGCAAGCCTGTAACACCGGTGGGCACATACAAAGGCTAGGATTTAGGAAAGGCTATGCCAAGCAGATCCATGGCACCTGCCAGCACAAGATCTGGTGCTAGAAGTGGGCCTGGTAGAAGAACTCAGGGAATTCCCTTGCTTGGTGGCAGCTCCTGTTGGCGAACACAAGAACTGGGTCTAGAGACAGGCCAGGCCAGGCAAGGCTACAACACTTCTCAGGATCTGTATGGGTCAGGTCTGGGGACAGGGCAAGCTGGGCCAGGATGCAGCACCCACTGGCATACATGAGAGCCAGGACAGAATGTGGGCTGTGCCTGGTTGGGCTAGGCTGAAACACGTGCCAGTGAGAGTTGAGACTATCAGGCTAGGTTGAGGCACCTGATAGCATACGCAACCTCTGGGCTGGAATGGGTCTGGTAATGGAGTTTTGGCAACTCCCCTGATAGGCTGTAGCACCCACTAGTGAATGTGAGAGGTGGGGCTAAGGTAGTCTGAGTTGGGCAAGGCTACAGCACCCATCAACATGCACGTGGGCTGGGACTGGGGCTGAGTCAGACTGGGATAGGTTCCAGCACTTGTTTGCAATTGCAATCACAAGAGCTAGAATGTATATGGGACATGCCAGGCTAGGCCATGGCACCCACAGATCACATGAGAACTGGTTCTGGGGATAGGATCAGGCTGGGCTAGGCTGTAACATATACTGCTGAGAGCTGGAATAGGTGTGATCCAATCTGGCCTCAGAATCAATCACTAGGGGCCAAGACTTGTCATATTAGGCTGGATTGCAGCATCTGCCAGTGTTTGTAAGACCTGGGGCCAGAAGTGGGTCTCACAGGAGAATTTGGGGAACTCCCTTGCTAGGCCACAACTTCCACTGGTCAGCAGGTAAGCCAGGTTGAAGGCAACAAGGCTAGGCTAGACTGGATGGCAACACCCATTGGAACATATGTGAGCCAGATCTAGGGGTAGGCTGAGCTAGGCCAGTTCATAGCATACACATGCATGAGAGCGAAGACAGCATGAGTGCAGACCAGGCTGTGTTGGAGCACAACTACCAGTTCACATGAAAGCTGGGACTGAGAATGGGCCAGGCTGTGCAAGGCTGTTGCATCTGCTGGTGGTGGTGGACAGGAATAAGCCATGCTTCAGAGCTTGCTGGTAAATGCCGAGACGTGGGATGGGCCATGTTAGACTGAGCTGCAACACCCTCTGGCACCCTCAAGACCTGGGACTGGGAGTGAGTCTGATAGTGGAACCTCAGGGATTCTCCTGCAGGGCTGCTGCTTCCATTGGTGAGTAAGAGAACTGGGACTGAGGATGGGCTGTTCCAAGAAGGGCTTCAGTATCTGTCACTGGCATTTGGTCTGGGTCTGGAGGTAGGCCAGGCTGGGTTAGGCTGTCATATTCATTGGCACGAGAAAGAACCAGAATGGATGTGGGCCAGCAAGGCTAAGCTATCGCATCAGCCTGAAAGTACAGGGACAGGGTGCAGATCATGTCGGTCTGAACTGCAGTACCCACTGGCAGGTGCAAGATCTGGGACTTGGAGTAGGCCTGAGCATTTCTCTACTGGGCTGTAACTTCTGCTGGTGAGCAAGAGGGCCAGGGCTAGAGGTGGGCCAGGATGGTGAAAGTGGCAGCATCCCTCAGCATACATGTGGGTAAGGTCTAGATGTGGGTCAGCTGAGCTAAGCTGCAGCACTCATGGGTGTGCATGACAGCCAGATGGGATATAGACTGAAACACATATCAGCACACACAAAAAAAGGCATTGGGTGGGCAAGGTAAGGTTACTGGAGGTCACCCTGACTAGACCACAGTACCTCTTGGTGTATGGGAAGATCAGGTCTGTGGTGGACTGAGCTGGGTAGGCTGCAGCACCCATCAGTTTGAGTGAGAGCTGAGCTTGGGGCAGAACTGACCAGGAGCTGTAGCTAACAGTATCTGTGTTGGCTGGTGCAGGTGACAAACAAGGCCTGACACTGAACTAGCTGGCACACACAAGTCAAGTCTGAGGTCACACCAGGTGAGGCTTCTTGGGGGACTCCACAATCAGATCACTGGAGTCAAATTCTGGTTACAGGGAAAATAACAGGATATGTGGTCTAACTTTGGAGAGCATGTATTGGAACTGGGCCTCCTCAGTTGCTGATACCTGTGTAATGGACAGCATGCCCAAATACACAGGGGAGCATGACAATCAGCTCATCTAGGTCAGTAGAAGACATTGAGGGCTTTGTCAGATGATGGAGAGCAGAATAGGTTGGACAACACTCCTGGCTATGCTTTATAGCAAGTGTCTGGGTCTATAAATGAAAACTTCAATGGACTTAGTCAACCCATAGTACTTGGAAAGAATTTTCTCAACCCTGGTGCAATAAAGTTGACAATGTCTCAGAACTATCAAAACCACTCAGGCAACACCCACAGGACATTCTTCCCCATATTGAGTCTCTAAGGCAACATCAAATGACTATCATCCATTCCTGGGTGCTGATGTAGTTTTACAGCAAGGAGCAGCCTCCTCCTCTTCCCCACCAGCATACCAAGAGAATAAAAAGAACTGAAACATTTGTTTCCTCCACCTTCCTGCACACCTCAACCCTCCCCATCCTAATCGAAGGCCTGTATGGAAGTGTATCCTTATCAACTACTTAAACAATATCAAAAATAAAATTTAAAAAAGCTTCAAGAAAAAAAGAAAATGAAGCATTAGGATCAAAATATTAAACGATGGCTTTGTCTAGGCTTTAAAAGGAGAAATGGAAGCCATTATGTATTGAATTGTATCCCGTCAAAATTTATATGTTGATGTCCTTATCTTCAGTTCTTCAGAATGTGACCTTACTAGGAAATTGAGTCATTGTAGGTGTAGCTGCTTAAGGTAAGGGGAGAGTCCTACTGAAGTAGAGTAGACCTGATGGAATGTGATTGGTGTCTTTATAAAAAGAGACATGTACAGTGGGAAGATGATGTGAACAGACAAGAAGATGACCATTATCACTAAGCAGAGAGGTCTGTATCAGATTCCTCTGTATCTTCTGAAGGAATCAAACTTACTGATACCTTGATTTTGAATTTGTAATCAACAGAACTGTGAAACAATGGGTTTCTGGTTCAAGTCAGCTAGTGTGTGATATTTGGTAAGTCAGCCCTACAAAATGAGTTCAGGTGCTTTAAATAAACAGTGTTGATCCTGGAATGCAAAGCTCCTCTATTCATTCATTGTTTTGTCTCTGAGCATAGTTATTAAGCTTGTCAGAAGAACTTTTTTTTGAAGATTTATTTATTTTTATTGGAAAGGCAGATTTACAGAAAGAAGGAGGTATAGAAAGATCTTTAATCCACTGGTTTACCCCCCAAGTGGCTGCACAGCTGGAGCTGAGCCATTCTGAAGCCAGGAGCCAGGAGCTTCTTTCAGGTCTCCCAGATGGGTGCAGGGTCCCAAGGCTTTGGATAATTCTCAGCTGCTTACCCAGGCCACAAGCAGGGAGCTGTATGGGAAGTGGAGCATTCGAGACACAAACCAGTGCCTACATGGGATGCCTGCAAGTACAAGCCAAGGACTTTAGCTAGTAGGTTACTGTGCTGGGCCCAAATAAATCTTTTGTTTTTTGAAAAAAGAGTAATATGAAATAGAAGGAGCTACAGTTTTCACTTTCTGAATGCCATGAACAGTCAGGGTGGTGTAAGGCTAAAGCAAGGAGAGTAGAATTCACTCCAAGTCTCTCCTGTAGGCGCTGGGGATCCAAGTGAGACATCACTTAGTGCTTCACAGACTAGGAAAGTGAGTAACCAGGTGTTGTTACTAGTCACTAAGGGGTCGTACAGGTGTCACAAACTGTATCTTAGTTGCTGACCTAAGTAATAGCCCCTTCAAGTTTCAGAGAATACAGTTCTGAAACAGAAGTAACACAGAAATAAAAATCATAGGTAATAATAGAATTGTTATCTCATCCAATTCCTTAACCTAATCTCAGTTCCTAACACTCCTCTTTGTACATGACTCATGCCTGCCAAGTGCTGTTCCCTGCTGAATAATGGCTGCATTATGTGCCAAGCCCTGTTCTTAGCATGTGACTTTGTTCACTCAGTAATTGCTTAAGGTAGAGTGTAAGTGAGGACCCAAGGGTTGATAAAATTAGGCAATCTGCTCAGATCACACTGTTTGCAGGAGACAGTCGGAATTTGGACTTGAGTAATGTAGCTTCACAGTCTATCCTCATTCCCCCTGAGCCACCCTGCCCATAGGCCTGAATTGTGTTTCCTTTGATCTCTATCAGAAACCCTCTGTCCTCCCTCCTGCCAAGTCTGAACATACCAGAAGCCTTCTCAGAGAAGGCCCATCCTATCAAGTTCTGCTGTGAGGTCTACTTAATGTTTCTAGCTATAAATTCATATTTTATAGTTGTTTATCAATTTGTTATATGAGAGAGAGAAAGAGAGAGTGCGCAAAGCACTCCTGTATGCTGACTCATTCTCCAAATGCCTAAAACTGCTGGGACATGGGGTGGGAGAACAAACCTAGGGCCTAGCCATGTGTTTCACATGGGTGTTAGGAACGTAATCATCTTCGTCATCGCTGCTGCTTCCTTGGCCAGCATTAGCAGGGAGCTGGATTCTGGAGCTCCCGACCCCAGCCCTACCTCCCACCCACAAGCCTTCTACATGCTTCTAAAACTGTGGGAAGGAAAAATCCTCCCAGAACCTAGTTGGAGTATTTGAGAAGTTAAAGATAGCTTTGTGTGCACCCTAGGGGTGGCCTCTCTTCCAACCCTAGTGTTTAGAAACTGGCACAGTTTTAATTTTAACTCAAGTCACTGAGCTGGTTGCAGTGGTCAACAATAGAACCTTTTTCTAAGTAAGCACTGACTTTTTGCAGTTTAAGATTTGATTTAAGATGTCTTAGCAGTTCTTGTGACATTGCAGCAAAAAGTCTTTCAGATGTATTCGTGTTATATTTTATTGTCATTAATATTTCAAAACATGGTGTCTCAGATTATGAAATATTTACATGATATTTTAGCTAGCTTGAAATCTAATTTGTACACGTGACAAGCTGAAAATTATGGTTTCCATTGGAATTATTCCTAAGTCTACTTATTAAATGTATTAATAAGCAAAAACAGTATGTCACAAATTGTTATGTTAATATGTTGATAATGGCATTTTAATAAAATTGGTAACCTTTGTAATCATTTACATCTTATTTTTTTTGAAAACATTTCCTCAGACACAGATCTGTAGCTTCACCAAGTGATCAAAGGGCCCAGATGACAAACCACGTAAGCATATTCAGAGCAAAAGCTTCCCAACCTAGAGCATTACGGCTTTCAAACAATAGGCACATCCTTGTTCAAGTGAAATCAAGGGCTGAAAGAGCCTAGAATGAAAGCAGAGACTGACTTTTGGAGCATTTAGAGTATTTTTGGTTACCAACACTCCTCTCCCCACTCAGGTTAAGGAAATGTGTCTACTTTAATTAGCCTAACTGACAGGTTGATGACAACTAAGCTTAAATCATGAGAGACACATGGAACAAAACAAGCAATACTCTTATCACATGAGTGCCCCCTCCTGCCCTCATTTGCCTGATGAAACTTCCTCTTCTGCCAGTTCAAGAATATCACATACACACAAGGCAAAAAAAAACCAAGCAAGATTCAAAGGCCCTGCTTGGATTACATACAAGTATACACAAGTATAAATGTAAAACTTATATAAACATTAAATTCCATGGAAGAAGAACTATGTAATGTATTCATCCTCTTCTTTGACTCTATTTTAACTTCTGACCACAGCATAGTGAATTAGCCCTGAGAGATATTTTTTTTAAATGGGGAAGAACATTAAAACTTTTTTGTTACATTTTTATTTTGAATTTTTGAATTTTGTGGTACAATTTTGCATAGACTGGGACTTCACCTTCCCAAGCTCCCACCCCTGACAGGTTTTCCCCATGTTGCTGCAATAGTATACTCTTTCACAAGGAGTCATAATTCCATCAGTCTCTTATTTAAGTGTGCCCCGACATTGCTGGTACAGACAATGTCAGACAGTCCAGCATTCCATTGTGTACACATTTCCAACAGTTTCACTGGGAGTCCATCTTTTGTTTGGAAGCAGGGATGCATGTTGCATTATACCCCCACATCTAGACCCCAGTACTCCATCACTATACATTTCCATAAATGAAAAGTCAAGAACATACAAATTTTATTTAGCAATTTTTACAGGTATATAGGAGGAGTCACTGGATAAATGAACACTCCTCATAAGCTATTTTTCTTTTCTTTTCCTATAAAAGATGTTAATCTCCCAGGAGTGAGGGTACAGTAGAAAGGAAAGGTCAATTAGATGACATACTGCTAAAGTTTTGGGCAAATACTATGTAGTAAGGCATCTGAAGAAGAATGCTAAAAGCCTAGGATTTGGCCCAAGGCAGAGGTGTGTTCCAGCACTTGCTAGCTCAGTGACCTGGAGCAAACTGCTAATTTTGTGAATCTCAATTTCATTATTCACAAGGCAGGCTTTCCTAGAATCCCTGATGCTTGTGGGAATTGATGAATAAGATGACTAGAGAGAGAGGATGGAGAAATCCTGATGGGAGAAACCTCTCTCAAAGCTTATCTAGAGCCAATTTTTGTCAAATAGAATGTAAATTGTTGTGGTAACTGCGAGACAGAGAGTTAGATACATGTGAAACCAAGTGGAAAGAGCTCATTAGAAATAGGTAGAAGTGCCACTGCAAAATTCTTTCCATTTTTCTGCATGTTAAATGTTTTCCCGACACAATGATGAGAGGAACATCTAAAGGCATATCTGTGGTAAATGGCCTTTGGTAATGTCTGGGCTGCCTGCAAACCCAGGAAATGAATTTCCTTACTCTCTGCTGGGCGATTGGCATTCAGGATTCAGTTTAGAGTAAATAGAGTTGAGCCCATTCAGACGATTCTGCTCCGAAGCAGTTTGGTTCACCTGTCTAGTCTTCAGCTTTCTCATTCACCATTGATGATAGCTACACCTGTCTCTCAAGATCAAACAAAATGCATCTGGCACTCTTGAATACTACATCATACTTGGTTTTATTTATTTATTAAAGTGGGGAGAGAAAGAGGGAGAGAGAAGTGCAAAGGGTGAGAAAAATCGAGAGAGAGTAAGTCCATCTACTGGCCACTCCCCCAATGCCTGTAAAAGCAGGGCCAGGAGCCAAAAATTCAATCTAGATCTCCCACAAGGATGGCAAGCTATCACCAAAACATCCATACCAATAAGAAGATGGAATCAGGACAGAAGTTGGAAATTGAACCTAAATTCTTCAGTGTGGGAAATGGGTAGCATAAGAGCTGACTTAACTGCTAGACCAACTGGCACACAACTTGCTCGTCTTATTATCAGAATCATAAGGACCTTTAAGCTCATCTAACCAAGGACCCTATTTATACAGATGAGCCATCAGGTATTCAGAGTGGAAACTGACTAATTACGCATCTGACTTGTCATGGAATTGATGTATAGTGTTAGTTGGTCTGTGTTTCAGTAATTTGTCCGCCATACCACTCATCCTTCCGAGGGCTGTTCCTTCTGTCTTATAAAATTACATTATCAGTTACAGGGCAATCATATATCATCAATGTAATTGCCACACAGAAGAGAAAATTACAGCAAGAGATGGCCCTGAAGTAAAGCTGTGAGGTGGGCTTTGCTAATCATGTCTCAAAACGTTGCTAGTCCCAGATCACATGGAGTCAGAGCACTTTGGGGCAGCCATCTTTGAGTGCTCTAAGGAACTTGGTTATTAATCACTATAATTTATTTTGGGGCATGCAGACTTGGTGTGCAGATCTTCAAGGCAAGACCTGGCTTGTCCTATCTCATTTAACAGGAAGATGGCCAAGAAAAAGCTGCCCTCCAGGATATGAGAGGAGATCCAAACCAGCCTGTTCTTTATTGTCTTCCTCTTTATTGGGCTGGGGAATTCCAGATGCTTCTTAAAATTGCACAAGAGAGATCAGAGACTTTCAACCTCCCAACTGCCACGTGATTATTTAGCAATCTTGCATGACGTGTTTAGAAAGGAAAGCTTGCTTTGCCTTTTTAAGTTGGCTTCCCACCACTGGCTCAATGATGCAGGGGGCATTGGGTTCATCCATCACAGGTGTACATTTTGCTAGTCTCCAAGCAGCTTGAATCACAGATATTTCCATGTTAATGCTCAGTGGGGCCTTCTTAAGCCAGGTGATGTGGCCTCCTTTGCAGCTGACATGAAACTTGACAATTGCAGATCTTTAAAGACCTAAAGTAGAAGCTATCTTATACTGAAAAGCCTCAATTTGAGGTTTGAATGTTTCTGGTTTTTTTTTTAAGATTTATTTATTTTTATTGGAAAGGCAGATATACAGAGAGGAGGAGAGACAGAGAGGAAAATCTTCCACCTGATGTTTCACTCCTCAAGTAGCTGCAACGGCCGGAGTTGAGCTGATCCAAAGCCAGGAGCCAGGAGTTTCTTCTGGGTCTTACATGCAGGTGCAGTGTCCTAAATCTTTGGGCCACCCTCAACTGCTTTCCCAGGCCACAGGCAGGGAGCTGGATGGGAAGCAGGGCAGCCGGGATTAGAACTGGTGCCCATATGGGATCCTGGTGCATTCAAGGTGAGGACTTTAGCTGCAATGCTATTGTGCCAGGCCCTGAATGTTTCTGTTTTTAGAGAAATGTCAAGCTGAATGAAATTTTTGAGTGTCTTTCCTGCCACCAGAGAAGTCTCCAGGATTGATTGGCAAAGGAACTATCACAGACCAAGTGGATTTTTAGTTTGTAAAACAAAACAAAACAAAAAAAAAAACAAAAAAACAAAAAAAAAAGAAAAGAAAGAAAGAAAAATTTACTAAGATATAATTTACATGCCATAATAGCTCTCATTTTCATTGCGACAAGTGAATGATTTTAGACAAATCTACATAGTTGCGTGACCACTGCCACACTCCAGTTTCAGAATGTTACTATCACCCCTTAGAAACCTGTGCTCTTTCTCAGTCACTGACAACCAATGAGCTACTTCCTGACTGTATACATTTGCCCTCTTAGCCATTTAACATACATAGCAGAGGTTTTTTTTTTATAATAGATAATCCAGGGTGGGTGTTGTGGTGCAGTGGGTTAAGCCACTACTTGAAATATTTGCATTGCATCATGCAGTGCTTCCAATCCAACTCCTTGCTAATATGCTAAGATGCAGTAGATGAAGTTCTTGAGTCCCCACCACCCATGTATAAGACCCAGATGTAGTTTCTGGCCTGCAGCATTGGTTTGGTCAGTGTGTGGCTGCTGTGATTGTTTGGGAAGTGAAGGAAGACCTCTCTGTCTCTCACTCTCTCTCCCTCCCTCTCCTTTTCTTTCTTCCCCTCCTTCCCATTTGTATAAATAAGCAAACCAAAAAAGAGTTGACAATCAATTCTTCGTTATTCTTTTATTCAGTTAATCACTGTATAAGCACATGTTAAGCATGCATCATATGCCAAGCACTATGCTGAGTGCTGGGTATTTGTCCTAACATAAGCAAAACAGATTAGGTCTTGCCCAACTGTGAAAGCAGGCAATTAGGCAATCAAAGAAGGGGAAGGATGGGCTGTCAAAGAAGAGACCAGTGTTCTCGGGATCCCTTACTTGGAGTTTAGTCTATAAATATCAGGAAGGCCTCTTGGAGGAAATGTGGTCTGATGAAGAAGATAAGCATAGGCTGAAGTCAAATAGCAGAAGAGGGGAGAGCACACTCCAGGCTGGAGAAGAGCTTTGTAAAGTCATGGACCTAAGGGAATGTGTGAGGAATCAGAGAGACCAAAGCAAGTTCTACAAGACTAGAGCATTGTGTGTGTGTGTGTGTGTGTGTGTGTGTGTATGTATGTGTGTTAGATGAGGGAGGTGGTGATTGTAGGAGTAGCTCTGGGGAGTAGATGAAGCCATTGCAAAGACCCCTGATATGATTTTTAGACGCTATCCTGAGAGTACGGAGAAGCCTCCACTGGGCTTCAGTAGGATTGAGTGTGACCTAGTAGCATCACCAACGTAGCATAGCAGGGCATGAATGCAGACCCACTAGGAAGCTGCTGGAGGAACTCAATGAGAGTTGCCCCAGGAGGCAACACTGCCCAGTGCTTAAAAGCTTGGGATCACAAGTGAGATGCATCAGAAATGTTTATTGAGCCTTGGAAGCATTTCTTAGCTTCTCTAAACTTCTTAACTGTGAGTTGTCTCATCTCTCCTTGCAGGACTGGCATTGAGATCTGAGTGCCAAAGCCCAGAGTAGTGGTCGGCACAATGACAGTGGTTGGCTCCACAACTGAGCTTTGGGACTTCAGAAGTCTACCCAGGCCTCTGTACCACTCACTCTGCTCAATGTAGACTACTTCTGAGAATCATGTTTTAAAAGCTTGAGATCAAATATGTTAAAATTCTTTAGTGATTCTCATGTGTGAAGTAGAAAAACATTCATCTAGCTGTACGTGTTTAAAGAAAGTCTTTTATGTATTCTTAAGCAAACTTTCAAACAGAAGAAGGTGCTTGGATACAATTCACTCAGTGGTTGCTTACTGAACACTTATTATGTGCTGGTACTTAACAACAGAGAATGAGGCAAAGTCTCAGCTCTCAGGAACTAAGGTGAGGTGGACAGGCAGTAAATAAATGAATGTTATGTCAGAAGGTAATAAGTGCTTTGAGAAAAAATAGATATCAGAGTTTTATGAAACACATAGAATATAGATATAAAGTTCTATGAAACACCTACAAAAATGTATAGGTCACAAACTATACAATGGCATCTTGGTCAACAATGAAGCATGTATATGATTGTGATTCCATAATATTATAAAGAGACCAAAACTCGCTATAGCCCAGTAACATCACAGCCCTCACTCGTGATAATCACTGTCAGGCATTACTGCCAAGACTGTGCTGGTTTTATTGTAAACAAGCCTACTGTGTGGCAACTTGTATAAAAGTATAGCTTTGAAAGTTGCAGTGAATAATACATTTAATCATGAAAGTAAATGACCATGCTACTAGTTTACTTAATAAATACACTATGCTTTCATTGCTTTACAGCATAATCTTTTTTGTAAATATCAAGTCTCTCACAAAGTAATACAGTGAATCAGCATCCATCTCATACATTGCATTTATTGTACCTCTTGTGTGCGATATTTTCTGGTATTCTTGATTTAATCTTGTATTGTTTCTTTCAGTGTGGCCTTAGGAGTAATAGGTGATATCGTGTCTGAGTCCCAGTTGGTTAGCAGCCCATGCTGCCTAGGTTTTTGCAAGTACACTGTGTGATGTTCATATGAGCCAATGAAACATTTCTCCAGACATGCCCCATCATTCGGTGATGCATGACCATATGTAGTGCCTTGGCTCAAAAGGAACCAGAAGGGACAAGTCCAAAACCTGCAAAGTTACTGTCCTGGTTTGAATCTGAAAGCTGGCAGTTGATTGTAGAAGCAGGAAATGCCAATGTTGCAGTTACAAAGCCGTTTGGCAGACACCTCAAAGCATCATGCTTTGGTTCCACTCAGACTTTCATCTGATTGGACAAGGCCATACCCCTCCCCTGCCACCCAATTAGAGAGGCCAATCTACTTCATGTAATCCACTAGTTTATACGTTCATCTCATTAAAGAACAGCCTCCCAGAAATACTCAGAACAGTGTTTGACAAAATATCTGGGAATAGCATGACCCAGTCCAGTTGACACATGACATTAAACATTAATGGGTTAATAGAAAAGGTGGTCATTGGGCGCACTATTTAAAGGGAGTCAAGGGAGATCTCTACCAGGAGGGGCCGTTTGAATAGTGACCAAAATGAAATGGGAGGCAGAGGCTGAAAGGAGGGTAATCCCTGGTATAGGGTGTCTTCAGTACAAAACCCAGTACTTAGGACAAATTGAGATCACTGAAGCTACAGTTAGAACCACACTGATCCTGGATCCTGAAGAGATGAGGAGTGCCTCTGGATCAGAAATGATGTCATAGTGGTGGCAAGTAGCAGGTTCCTATAGACCTAGGTGAGTTGCCAGCATTTTGCTTCAAGGTTCATAGAAAATTACTGGGGAATCTTAGCTAGATCTTCCAGCTACTGTGTTGAAAACAAAGTTTGGGAAGCAAAGATAATAAAAACAGGATTCAACTGAAACTGTTGCTATAACCAGGCTGGAGAAGACTGGCTTGGGTCACAGTGAAGGTTGTGCCAAGTGGCCAAACTCTGGATGTACTTTTAGAGGGAAGGCAGCAGAGCTGTAGGGAGAACAGACAGAGGCGCAGGATGTACCCTATCAACCCTGTTGGTGACAATGCAGCTTTCACAGACAGAACCCGTTAGCTGATGTGGCCCCTGTCAGCTGACTATGTTTCTGAATAGCCACAGATGTGTCCACCCTTCTGGAAAGCTGCTCTTGCTTTATTCATCACTATACGCTTCTGTCTGTTTACCAGGGAAAGCATGTCTGTCTGTGTTACTCTTCACTGGATCTCAGTAGTTCAGCTTTGCCTTGTGAGCTCTTTCTGTCTAGTTACAGATCAGAACTTATCCATTTGGTCTTATTTAGCCAAAGAATGAACATGGCATTTGAGTAGAATTTATATGTATCTAATGTACAAAGCTGTGTGAACAGCTTACTGGGTGCCTGCATTGAAATCCACATCCCAAACAGGACCAGAATATGCTCACTGCCCCTGAGAGTTCCCCAGCGCCACTTGCTAGCCCTTCTCTGCACAACACAGGTCTTCCCTGTTTCCTCTGCTGGGATTTTCTGGTGTAAGGAAGTCATTAGGACGTATTCTTGTGTCTGGCTTCTTTCACGCAGTATAAAGTTTTTGAGATTTACATACCATGGATTATGTCAGTAGCCTTATTCCCTGGATGCGTACATCACAGTTGATCAGTTTACCACTTGTTCAAAATTTAGGTCACTTCCAATTGAAGCCTTAACTATTAAAGCTACAGGGAATGTCTTTCCCCCTGTCTGTGATTTTTAAAAAATTAATAATTGCACATATATGTATATGGGCTACAGTGCAATTTTCATACACATATAAAATGTTTTCTATTCAAATCAAGGTAATTGAGAGCTCCTTTTCTTGGAAAGGAATTCTTTTCTTCTATTGTTCACAAAATACACACTAGGTGATTGTGCTTGTAACCTCCCAACCATGCTGTGTTAACACTGAGTGCTATTCTTTTGATCTCACTCTGATTTGATACCCAGTATCCAAACTTATGCCTTTTAAAAATTGTTCCTTTATGTATTTGGGAGGCAATGGGTGGTGGAGGCGATGACAGAGGAGAAAGTGAGAGAGAAATAGAGCGAGCTCCTGTCTGCTTTTTCATGCTGCAGATGCTCCTAGCAGCTGTCAGTGAAGCGGGTTGTCACTCACTTGAGCCACCCCGGATGGCTGCCAGCCACGGTCTGCCCTGGGAAGGAGCCAGGGCTGGGTATTGACCTCAGGTTCTTCTCTGAGAATGTGGGTATCTTAACCACTGTGTTAAATGCCTGAGCTCCACACATGCTGCTTTTGTTATGCATATTTTCATTTTCTTTAGTAAACACCTAGGAATGAAATTTCTTGATCATTGGGGAGATGCCAATTAACTTTATAAGAATTTCATTTATAATTTAATTGCCATGCATAGGAAGACATTAAAAGTCTTTGGCTGCATCCATCCAATGAAGGACTCTCACCATCAAGCCTTAGAAGGAGAACAATATGTGTTAATAAAGATAAAAATGATGATAAGGAGGAGAGGAGGGAGAATGATGGTAGTGATGCTGAAGGTCCTAGTTCTACAATTCCCACCATGTGTATCTTTATATGCATTTCTCACAAAATTGTGCAATACAGAAAGACATTGTCCTCATTTTTAAAGATTTATTAATTTTTTTATTGCAAAGTCAGATACAGATAGAGAGGAAGAGAGACAGAGATCTTCCATCCGCTAATTCATTCCCCAAGTGACCGCAACAGCCTGAGCTGTGCCGATCTAAAGAGAGGAGTCAGGCGCTCTTCTGGGTCTCCCACACTGCTGCAGGAACCCAAAGCGTTGGGCCATCCTTGACTGCTTTCCCAGGCCACAAGCAGGGAGCTGGATGGGAAGCGGGGCTGCCGGGATTAGAACCAGTGCCCATATCGGATCCTGACTTGTTCAAGGCAAGGACTGTAACCGCTATGGCCACCGTGCTGGGCCCTGTCCTCATTTTAAAGCTGAAGCTCAGAAATATCAATCACTTTTCTCAAGGCCGTCTGAACCGTTGTCAGAAGCCCATCTCTTTCTACTATGGTCTGTGGAAAGCCTTTTGTGTAGGTGATGTCCCTAACACCTCTTATCTGGCCAGCTGGCTGCTTTGACTGTCCTGTGATGTGGTTCCTTCTCGCGGTTTACCCGGCAGCTGCTCCCTGGGTTCTGACGTCCTGACCACCTACCAGGGTCCCTGCCATAGTTTATTCCCTTCCCTTTATCCGTTAAATCCTCCAGCTCATTTTTTCCCCTTTTACTCCTACTAACTTTGACCATTAGCACAACCTCCCTCACCAAACCCCACCAAAGTTTACCTAAAGTCCTTAAATGTGGTTCTTTGTGTTAATTATTATCTATGGTTAGAAGAATCTTTGCTCAAAAGGACCTGTTTGCTTTCTAAAACTTTGCGTGTGTGTGTATGTGTGTGTCAGGAACTGGACCAAAAAGAAATTTTGTTGAAATATTTGACTCAACAGAGTTATTTTGCTGAAGTCACCGTTTATCATTAAAAAATATGATGCAGGCACATTATTTATATATGATTACCCTTGTTCTATTTGATGAAAATCTCAAAATAAAACATTTCCAGATTTTAAAAAAAACTGGATCCTTTAGTAATATCACATTTCCTTCTAAAACTATGTAATGATAATTGATAGTTAATACATATCCCAAGTACTGATTTTTCAGCAAGAAATGTCTGCTTAATAATAGCATTTTTAATTTAACTAGTATTTCATATCATTTTCATACTCTATAAGTTAACATTCATAAAACTTCTGACATAGACCACACATATCTAATTAGCAAGCAAGGCTGTTAAGCAGGAAGCTGCTAAGTTAAGGAACTGATGGTTCTCCATCCTTGAGCAGAAGCTCAAATCCAGCTGCATGCAAGTTTCACATTGAAAGCAACACATGGGATGCTGGTGCAACAGGCATTAGCTTGCTATCTCACCACGCTCACCCTCTACTGGAGAGAGTTTTAAAACAAATACTAAAAGCAACTGGTACTAGCAATTATCTTTTAAAATATTTGAATAGGCTCCAAGTGCTAGTAGGTTTCTGCTCAAGAGCTTGCTGAAATGTAAAAGAATGAATTCTGAGATAAAACAGGTACAATGTTCAGTTTTCTAGAAAGTTGGCGCCCTCTTGTGGAACACACGATGATAGATTAACCAGGAATAGTAAGCAGTCTAAACAAAGTAGCCCTTACTAATGTATGTGCTGGTTACCTAGATACAGCTTATGAAGTGAAATAAAACATTAATATGTTCAAGACAACACAAAACCTTATAATTTGATGATGTCATCATCAAGGTTAATATTACTTTATAGATAAACAACCAAGCACAAACTTCAGTGATCTGTCCTCAAATTGTATACATTCTAAAATCTGCTAAGAATTTAAGATCTTCATTAAGACAGTATTAACCCCGTTGAATGTCCATAAAAGCTGGGCAAGAACATGCACCAAGATAAACGTACATGAAATACGGAAATGTAAAAATTTTGATAATGCTCTACTGTTCAATATTCTTTTTTAAAATTATTTTTAAAGATTTATTTATTGTTATTGCAAAGTCAGATATATATATAGAAAGGAGGAGAGTCAGAGAGGAAGATCTTCCGTCCGATGATTCACTCTCCAAGTGACCGCAACAGCCAGAGCTGTGCCGATCCAAAGCCAGGAGCCAGGAGCTCTTCTGGGTCTCCCATGCGGGTGCAGGGTCCCAATGCATTGGGCCGTCCTCAACTGCTTTCCCAGGCCACAAGCAGGGAGCTGGATGGGAAGTGGAGCTGCCGGGATTAGAACCGGCACCCATATGGGATCCTGACTTGTTCAAGATGAGGGCATTAGCTGCTATGGCCACCATGCCAGGCCCTGTTCTATATTCTTGAGACATTGTTGTTTAATTTATTTATGTGAGCAGAGAAGAGAGAAAGAGAAAGAGAAAGAGAGAGAGAGAGAGAGAGAGAGAGAGCGCGCGCGCAGGTTTCCCACCTGCTAGTTCAGTCCTCAAATGTTTGCAACAGCCAGAGAATCAGAACTGAAAAACAGGAACCCAATTCAAGACTAAATGTGCGACATGACCTGAAACTGTGTGTGTGTGTGTGTGTGTTCTGTATAAATGCTTAACTGATAACAAGGAGATTAAAGAAAACTCCTGGCTTTCTCTAATGGCTTGCAAGTATTGCTAAGACTCAACGACAAGTCCAGAGTATAAAGGAGTATTGGTTCTTCTCCGTCTTCATTTTGCCAATCAATAATGTTGTCTTTCCAGTTCTAACATGATTAAGCATCTCTACATTATAAAATGCTCAGATTTATTTTCCATTATGTCTATTTACTGATTCCAGTTTGCTTGATTGATGTTTCTTTATAACATTATTCCATTATGCATAGAACGCTAGGCAACTGGCTAGGTCTCTTTGGTCTCCTTATCCAGTTTAGATGATGAGACCAGTTAATACTCTCCTGGTGGGTGCTTGGTGCAGCCCTGCAGGTGTAGCTGGAGATGCGTGCTTCCCCTTGCAGAATGTCTGGTTTTGAGTCTCAGCTCCACTTCTGCCCGGAGCTTGCTCTTCATGCAGCAGTGATGGCCCAAGTGCTACGACTTCTGCCACCCAAACGGGACACCCGGCCCGGGTTACTGGCTCTGGCTTAGGCCTGCTCAGCCCAACTGTTGTGGGATTGGGAGAGCTAACCAGGAAATTAAAAATTTCCTTGTATCTCTACTTCTCAAAGTAAAATTTTTTAAAAAGTAAAACTGGGATTCAGAATTTTGTAGGGCATCCCAATAAAAGGAAGTGGATAGTGGGCAGACTCTTTGGTGCAGGATTTTTCAGGACCTGAGTCAGCCAATAAAGGACACATCTTGAGACCTAAAAGACTTGAACAGTCTCTCAAACATGCTTGAAAGGAAGTTTTCAGTATTTCCTCCTTCTAGAGTCAGGAGAATAAGACAGGTGGAGCAGAGTCTGTGGTAGCAGACAGAGGCGAGCTTAACAGTTGGCTATAGCTGTATGGCCTTGTGTACATGACTAGGCCTTTGCAAAGTTTTCTCATCTGTAATGTAGATGATATGGTGATACTCCAGTTGGGTTAGTCTGATGAGACTTTTATGACCAAGCACCACAGACTCATTGCTTTAAATGCAGATGTTTGTTTCCTTCAGGTGTTGAGATGGGGCAGTACAGGTGAAGGTGTGGGCCAATTCTGTGTCTGGTGAGGGCTGTCTTCCCTTCCCAGCTTGTAGATCATACCTCCTTCTCACCTCTCCTGTGGGGAACAAAAAAAGAGCAGAGGGCAGGGCAACATTTCCCATAAGGACATATTCTTATCAGACCAATGTTTACCTTTCCGACCTCAGTGAACCTTGATTACTTCCTTGGATGCCCCACTTGCAAACACAGCCACATTAGAGATGAGGGCTTCAACAGCTGACTTGTGCAGGAGTCACAAGCCAGTTCACCCAGTGCCAAAAGTTTTAATGCAGATGAAGTACTATCATGGTGCTGAATTCCAGCTGTGGAATATAGATAACAAAAGCTGACTTCTTCTCCCCTTAAGAGATCTGCCACATGTATCATGTTCCTAACCACCATTTTATTTGAGGAGCTTACCAAAGGAAACTTACGTCCTGCTGTAACCACTGACATCAAAACATCTACCAAATAAAAGAAACCAACTACCTTGTTCTTGTCAGTCCAAACATTCCTTACTGTTTCATTACCTTTTGTAAACCCCAAACTATATATAATATTATATATGCTACATATAGTATGTATGAATAATATTTATTTATTTCATTATTGTTTTCCTGTTAAGAAATTGATTCTTAGAGTCTTTGGTTGGTTAAAGAGGTTCAAACTACCTGTACCTTTCTGTAAAATGTTTTCAAAGATGGGAGACTTGTCTGCCTTTGCTATATACATTTTTAAATATTTTTTTTAAAAAAACCTCTGTATCTTTTGACTCAGCAATTCTATTTGGAATTTGTTCCAAGAAGGCAATAACCTGATGTACATATGATTACAAGTGCAAGGGTATTTACTGCAGTATTGCCTGTGATAAGCAAGATTACCCGGGAGCCACCTCTGCCTTTGTTGCACAGATTTGGAGAGTTGAAGTCAGCCTATCCATTGGGTGGACTTATAGGATACCATTGAAAAGCGGGTAGTCGAATGGGAAACACAGGTATAATATAAGCCTAATATAACTAGTACACTCATATGAAGAAAAATAGGCATACGGAGTAAAATCCAGGGCATACATCAAGATGTTAGTAGTGGTTATTTTGAAGCAGCAAGATGTAATTAAACAGTTTCCTAATGTGGTTTCCAGTTTTCTACATTCAGTAACTATGAATTTTGAGTTATTGTTCAAAAGTTGAGCCATATGGGTTAAGCACTGGGTCTTTCCAATCCACAAGGGAATGAGTTCTGAGCTCCTGGCTTTGGGCTGGCCCATCCCTGCCTGTCACCAGCTTCTGGGGAGTGAACCAGAGGATAGAAGTTGTCTGCCTTTTAAATAAATTGAAAATCAGATCTTTTTGAAAGTTAAGCCCTTCAAGGGCCCACAGTATTTTTGGTGGAGCTTCACATTGTTCAAAGTCTGCTGGGTGAGGATTGAGCACCGATGAGACTCTGGGGAAGGGTCATTCGCAGATAGTAACATTCCAATGCCTTGAAAGCTCTAGCAGCCAAAGTCTAAGCAGAGAAGTATTATTAATTATTAATTAAATGCATATACATAATTAAAAATGGAAGGAAAACAAACCATTTTCCAACAGTGGCACTCTGGGTGATTTTTCGTTTTTAATTTTTTTTTATTAAGAAGAAATATTTTAAAATTCTAGAAATATTCCATAACGAACATGTTCTCATCTGATGGATGAATTTTCCCTGATCCAGGAAAAGAAGAGGCTGACCTCTCAGAAAAAAAAAAGTTCAGTGTAAAGGTCCTGAGAACAAGCAACATGCAAAGTTACTCAAAGTTTTCCCCTGAGCATTCTGTGCGGGATCAAGTGCCTGTTGGTACCACATCAGATCCTGTCTGGCTGGTCAGTACGTCAAGATGGATTACCTGTGCTGCTCATGTTCTGTCTTAGCACGAATAGCTTTGAAGCTGGTGGCCTATTGAACCACAACACAAATAGAATCAAATACAAATTGGTGACAGAACTGCTTTCAGAATTGAGGAAAACATATGTTTTGCTTCTTCAGAAAAACAGCCAGTACCAAGGAGCTAATCGTTGGATGAGAATCAAGGAGCTTCTCTAACCACAAAGCAAACCCTCCGTGGTTCATTTTGTTCCATAAGCAGGCTCGGACGCTTGCCCTCTGCCTCCAGCCTCCCAGGGGACATGGACTTATTAATTACTGAGGGATGTGTGGTCGTTGGCAAAAAGCTTCAAAAGATGTTGTTTCCATCTGCTTAGCCACTTGATGGTCCAAATCCAGAGCAGATGGATCTTTTTTCTAAAGCATCTGGGCTCAGGACTCCGAAGGCCTGGCCTGGCCTCTGAGGCTGCCCTTCTTCCAAGATCAAAAACCAAAATGTTATGAAACCTGTGAAATTGAAGTCACTTGAGGCCTCTGAGAAGTGGGATGGGATAGTTTTCATTGTGAAAAAATAACAAGTCACATTTTGATGAGGATCTTAAAAAGTGGAAAATGGAATTAAAATAGAAGATAATTTTTGTTCAGATATTGTTCCAAATCAAGGACAGTTTGTTTTCTCATACCATGTATTTGGAGATTCTCACATGGACAAGGGTGCCTTGAGAAGGTCATGGGAAAACGTGTATTATAAAAACATTTTGGCACACCAAAAATGGTACCTGTTTTATAAGTAGCACAATAAATAGTGTTTATCTTCTAAGCCCATTTTTCATGAACTGTTGGAAGCCCCCTCCTGTTGTTAAATTTTTCACTTGCCCATTTGAAATCCTTTTAACCTGGAACTAGGAGGGACTACAGAGTTCATTAGGGAATATTTAAGCACGCACTTTAACTCATGGACTCAATGTTTTGCCCCCTGTTACCTAGTAAGTAGGCAGGGAATACTCGGGTTGTGACCCCCAGGATTTGTAATTTCTTAAATATTTATTTACTTATTTGAAACTATTATAGAGAGTGAGAACTTGCATTTGCTGTTTCAGTTCCCAGAGCTTCCTTCAGGTCTCCTTTGTGGATACAGAGGCCCAAATATGTGGATCAACTTCTGTGATCTTCCTAGGCCATTGGAAGCAGAGAAGCCAGGACTGGAACTTTCATCCATTTGGGGTGTTCGTGTTGCAGGTGGTGGCTTTACTTGCTTTGCCACAACATGGACCCTGTTTCTAATTTTTCAAAGTCAGCCTTATTGGAGTGTACCTGGCACCAGAATTTGCCAATTTCAAGTGTAGAAATCCATGGATTTTAACAGATATCTGGTGTGTAATCACCAACACCATCAAGATATTGACCATTTCCCACCACCCCTCAGATTACAGGTATTTTTTTTAATTAACAATCTACTTTCCCCTCGAGCTTCTGACTCCTGGAAACTGAGGGTCTGGACTCTGCTAGTACAGATCTGGCTTTAATGATGTTTTAGATATGTGGAATTGCACAGCATATGGCTTTGTGTCTGGTCTCCAAGCTTAATGATTTTGATATCTGCCCCAGCATATCAGTAGTTCAATGTTTTATTGCTGAGTAGAATTTCACAGTGACCTGTAATTATTCCAGGTCACATTTCCATGCTCATTTATATGCTTGCTGATTTATCTTTATTTTGGGATCCACTGAAATGTTGATGGGTACCTCTGTGAACCTCTCTCTAGGTTCTGTGAGGGCAGGGACAGGGTCTGCTTGACCAAGTGCTGAACATAATGCCTCACGCAGAGAAGGCACTCAGTAAAACACTACAGATGAATGCATGGACAAAGATGAGAAACACATACAGTGATATGTGTGATCAGCCTAGCTAATCAACTTAAAGTGGTGACTTGAGACTGGTGTTGTGGCATCTCTCGCTATGTGATTCTGACTCTAAAAATAAATCAATCTTACAGAAAATAAAAAAACAAGAATGAAAGAAAGAATGAAAGGAAAAAAGGTAGACTGTCCTCAGAGAGAAACACATTATTAACTAATGTCTCTAATTTGATACTTTCGGGCTCTGGGAAATGTACTTTATGTTCTCCAAGCACTGTCTTTCGTAACATGAGGGCAAAACCTTAAACCCTACATGATTGTTTTGAGAATAAGTGAGATAGCCTATGTAAAACACTTCATGCAGTGCTAGTCTTGTAATAAGTGCTAATATGCCATTTAGTTATAAAAATCATTATTTCACTAAGAAATGCCATTTGAGGTCAGTAAACTGCTATGCCCACAAATGCACTGCAAAACTGAAGTGTGGCTAGCTTTCTTCATTTCTTGCTGTTGACTCATCAGTGGCCACTATTTTTACTTGCATGTTGGTGCAAAGCTGTCATTGTTAGCGCATGACATGTGGCATTAGTTTACAAAGTGGCTGCCACTCTGGTCTTTCCCCTCCAACAGTTGGCAATCAAAATGTGAACTTACACCTAAAACCTCGACTTGCGAATATAAACCTTCTACTTCAGGAGGCCTCCTTTTTTGGAGTGTTAACTTGGATCAGTGACCCTGACAATTCTCAATTATGTGTACTCCGCACACAAGCCAAGTTGCTGTGAAAGCAGCAGATAATACAGTTGGCCCTGGACAGAGCTGTTGAGCACTAGCACAAAACAATCAGCTGTGCCAAAACCAATTTTGTGGTTTTTGAAGGGAAATGGTATTACAAATCCTATTTGTTTTCTAAAAGGGCAGAGACTTCTGGTCTGTAGATCAGTGTCATGCATGACTCCCCAGCATCTTGCTTCCATTAAAAGACCTTGACCCCATTCTTTGTCAAACACCATCTCTTTTTGAGAAAATTCCATCTGTGTGTCTGCCTCACCCTCAGCCTGTAGGCTCGACACTATTCTCTATGACTAACACTGGTTCTGTCCTTAAATCCTTTAGGAGCCAAGAATTCTCAGATGACCAATGAAATATCTCTTTTGCTACTTAATCTATTTAAGCGTTTGGTGGTACTCCAACTTCAGAGGCAGTAGGAAAAAAAAGAAGCCTGACCCAATTGCTTCTTGCCTTCACCCAATGGCTCTCCTCTGCTTTCCTTCAAGGTGCTGTGGTCTGACTGAGCCTCATAGGCTGTGCTCATTTTAATCATCTGCTGGAGTTAAAAATCCTTGTAATCCCAGGGCAACCTTATAGCTCTCAGTTCAGTTAATGTCGAAGTTGCTGCAATGTGAAGGTTCAATAAACAGGAAGATCAGTGAAAAGAAAAAGAATGAAACGAACAGTTTGTCTGATTCTTCCCCGCACCATAGAAGGGCAACAATGTGGGTGTTGGGTCCTACAAAGGAGAAGGAGCAGAACCCCCATCAACTGGATGCTACCTAGAGCTGGAGGGGAGCTTAGGAAGAAGATCAGGGCCCCGGTGAGTGAGAAGTCCCTTCACCAGTCCAACTGCCCTCCACCCCCCCTGGGACTGGTCTTTGTACAACACAAGGCAAAAATGCCAACCATGCCAGTGTGCCTCACATGTTCCATATTGGATAACCCACCTCACCCTGGAGCCATTTTATAGTGAATTCCATGTGATCATTTCTCTGATTCTTAAAGTTGGCTGTGTCTCCAACAGGAAACTGGAGGATTTTTTTGAACTTTTATTTTCATATTAAAAAAAGCAAACTGAAGAAAGCTATCCAATAATAACAAGAAGCATACAAACATATGGTTACCTGTAATTCCTTGGAGTGCTGTTCCTCCAAGTATAACCTACAGCATATTGGTAGCAGAGTCACAGGGCTTAGAAAAATTGTAGGACCCAGCGCAATGGCTTAGTGGCTAAATCTTCACCTTGCAAGTGCTGGGATCCCATATGGATGTAGGTTTAAGTCCTGGCTGCTCCACTTCCCTCCACAAGTCCCCTGCTCGTCACCTGGAAAAGCAGTGGAGGACAGCAGACAGCCTTGGGACCCTGCACCTGTGTGGGAGATCCAGAGGAGGTTCCTGGCTCCTGCTTTGGATCAGCTCAGTTCCAGCTTTTGTGACCACTTGCGGGGGGTAAACCAGCAGATGGAAGATCTTTCTTTATATATATCCTCCTTTCTGTAACTCTGCCATTCCAGTAAAGATATGTAAATCTTAAAAAAAAAAAAAGGAAAGAAAGAAAAATTGCAGATTTCTGGGTCTCACCTGCTGACCTGAGTCACAATCCCCAAACTTCAGGCTCAGGAGTCTGCACTTCAACAAGCTTTCCAAAGGATTTGAAGATCTCCATAGCTTGGGAATCTTTTCCCAGAGGCAACTCTGTCTTTGTAAATGGAGATGAAGGCTTGTGGAACTTGGGGCCCTGCCTACAGCAGCTTGAAGGTGGAGGCTGCATCTGTAGGTCCCCAGGGGGCCAGTCCTGGGTAGGGACTGCTATTTTTCAGGCGGTTAGGATATGTGTTCTCTTAGGCATTTTCTCCCATTTTTCCAGGTCTCAGTTTCTTGACCTGTAAATGCAGGTCATAGCAGGGTCTTCTTCCTAGGGTTGTCATGAGGATTTAATGGGTAATTAGACTTTAGAACAGTGCCAAGTTCATAGTATGTCTCACGCACATGTGAGCTGATGTTTCTGTATTGTTATCATTATCTCCATCTCTCAAGGGTCAAAACTCCAGGGGTCAGCAAACCATGCTCCTTTGTTTGCTTCTGTAAATAAAGAGGCTGGCATGTATCTCAGGACCATGGAGGGTGCCCCTGCTTTCCATCCAACATTGACTTTCTTCCTTCAGTTTCCAACCACTTTCTCAGCTGGTGGGTTTGTTAAGTGTCCTCATGGAGATCATAGCACTCCACCCAATACCTGCAAAGAAAATTCCATTTTACTGTTTTATCCAACAGGATAACTCCTTGGGTGCTGTATGCCAGACACTGGGGCAGATAGAGATAAGTATACACCCTTGCTCACAGAGTGTATAAGTTACTTTTTAACTGCATAACCATAAACCCTTCAAACCAAGAACTCCGGCTCCGGCCTCACTTCCCAGACACCCTAGGATGGTGAAGAAGTGCCTAGGATGGCAAATAAGTGGTAATTAATTAACGCTTGCAATCATGATCATAAAAAACAATCACAAAGGGCAAGCGTGCCTGCTGAGGACCTCTGCTTGCTCTTCTTACAGGAGGTTCCGATGAGTAAGCAGTGTGCTAAACGCGCTGTTCCTGTTGCCAGTCGTTGCTGGGAGGCAGTGTGCAGGGGTAGAAAGAGCAACAGGAAGCCAGCAGTGTGGCACAGTTGGTTACACTGCCATTTGCACCACCCGCATCTTAGACTGTCAGCTCAAGTCCCAGAAATTCTGCTTTTGATCCACCTCCCTATTAAGGCATCTGGAAAACAGCTGATGATAGCCTAAATGCTTGTACCCAGTCATGGCTTGTGTTCATGGCTCGTGGTTTTCACCTTGCCCAGCCTGACTGTTGTGGCGTGTAGAAATTTGGGGGACTGAACTAGCAGACAAAAGTTTCTTTCTGTCTGTCTCTTTGCATTTGGAGTACACACACACACACACACATACGTATATTTTATTTAAAAAAAGAGAAGGGGTCAGAAGCTAAGCCTCTGCCTGTTAGCACTGGCATTGCTTATAGGTGCCAGTTTGTGTCTCAGATGCTCCACTTCTAATCCGGCTCTCTGTTAATAGCCTGGGAGAACATCAGAGATGGCCCAAGCTGCCATATGGGGAGTGAACCAGCAGATGGAAGACCTCTCTGTATCTCTTATTCTCTCTGTAAATATTTATCTTTCAAATAAAAATAAATAAATCTTAAAAAATTTGAAGAGAGAAAGCAATGAATTGTGAGTGCTTCCTGTGTTTCTGGTTCCTGTGGTTTGAGTATATGTATATGCATATGAATATACAGAAAATCCTACTGAATCCTTGCATCAACCGCATGAAGCAGGCACCACACTATCCTTGAGCTGAGGCGTGTGGGAAGCAGATGTTCAAGCTGACATAGCTACTCCCTGATGGAAATGGGGTTTGCATTCCTGTGCCTCTGACTAAAAGCCATTCTTAGAGTAGATTGTTCAGATAAGTACAAGAAGGAAGAGAAAGAACACCACATCTGGATGGAAGCAAGGAAAGGCAGAGAATGAAACAATCTCAGTAATGCCTCTGAAATCTTAGCACTGAGACTTAAATAGGGGTACTGATAAAACAACCATATTTCCTTTTCTCTTAGAAAACAAAATGTCAAACCACTATGTCATGACCTCCGGGACAAATGTTCACTTCCCTCATGATTACTTCAGAATTTGAAAGCAAAATCAATGGTGAACTTGAGAAATGAATCTTTTACGGGGGCTGGTGTGCCACCACTTCCGCAGCCTGCATCGGTGCCCAGTTAGTGCCCCTGCTGCTATGCTTCCAGTCTAGGTCAGTGTCAATGTGCCTAGGAAGGCAACAGACATAGCCAGATGGAATTAGATGGAGGACTGGGCTCCTGACTTTCGTCTGCCCATCCCAAAAACATGTAGATATTTAGACAGTGAACTAGCAGATGGAGGATCTCTTTCCTATCCATGTCCCTGTCTTTCAAACAAGCAAACACATATGTAAATCTTTCTAAAAACCTCAAATGAATTCCTCCCTGGTGCTTACAATTACTCTTATTAAGATGATGTTTATCTGGGCCCAGCATGGTATGGGGTACTTGTCTTGCGTGTGCCAGGATCCAATTTATGTGCCAGTTCAAGTCTCAGCTGCTCCACTTCCCTTCCAGCTCCCTGCTTGTGGCCTAGGAAAGCAGTAGAGGACGGCCCAAAGCCTTGGGACCCTGCACCCACATGGCAGACCTGGAAGAGCCTCAGGGCTACCAGATCACCCCAGCTCCAGCTGTTGGGGCCACTTGGGGAGTGAAACAATGAAAGGAAGATCTTTCTCTGTGTATTGCCATCTCTCTGTAAATCAGACTTTCCAATAAAAATAAATAAATCTTACAAAAAAGGAAAAAAGAAAGATGAAAACATCAGAAATTTAAAATAAGATATTTATCAAATCTCTCCCCATCTATGCTTAACAATTTTAATGATTGTATTTGCTGACTTCACTGATTTTATCTACTCTTTTGCAAAACATTAGGGCCCCCCACAGTTGAAGGTAGTGGGAATGTCCTTGCTAACCACCACCTGCAACCTCACCACCAGTGGCTTCGCTTTGTTGATTTGCCTCCTGTTTTATGGGTCAAGAAGCCCGACTGCCTCCTGAAATACTCTAGTGGACAGGAAAGGCAACAGTGACAGCAAGGCCAGCCCACCTGCCCAGTGGGTTGGAGGCCATGAGCTGCAGTCTCAGTACCCAGAGGGTTGGTCTGCCTTTGAAGATCCCTGGGCTCTGTGCCTGTAGGAGGAGGAAGCTGTGTACATCTCTGCAGTACTGAACTGGGGGCCTACTGAGCCCATCTGCTTGTTTCTCTCTCCCAACATGGCCCTTAGTGACTTAGTGTTGAAAGCCTGAAGAAAATATTTGCACCATGGAAATCAGCAAATGCTATAAGGCTAGCTTTCTCAAAGAACTGATTGTTAATTACTTCCTTATGTGTGAATGAATAGATTCCATAATGTACTCTTGCCAGTTTCCTGTTCTTTCAATAAAAGCCCTGCAGTGAATATATTATGTGTAATGTGTGCACGTGTTAGCTGTGTTTACCAGAGGTGGCGTTTCCAGCCCATGAAGTCTCAATGTTTCTGTGTATAAGATTTTCTATTTCCTCGTATTCTGACTTACTTGTTTATAATAGTCTTCTTTTTTAATAATTTATTCATTAATTACATTGTATTACGTGATACAATTTCATAGGTACTGGAATTCTCCCCCCCTTACCCCAAACCCTCCCCCCATGGTGGATTCCTCCATCTTGATGCATAACCACAACTTAAGTTCGGTTGGGATTCCCTCATTGCAAGCTTATACCATACATAGAGTCCAGCATCCTATTGTCCAGTGAAGCTCAACGGCCTCTTAGGGAGGCCCTCTCTAGTTTGAAGGCAGAGCCAGCAGAGTGTTGTCCTGATCAATTAGAAGCTCCAACATACCATCAGCAACAATCCAGGTACAATGAGGCTGGTGCAGAGTCCACTGATTGACATAGTCCATTATAGAGTCGCCCCTTGTCCAGTATTTCGCTGCCAACATATAGCTGAGATGGTTGATTGATCTACTCCATCTTCCATCTCTTCTTGGTTAATTGCCGGAGTCCAGCTCCAGCCGAGGTTCGGAGCTCGGGAAGGGTGCGTGGATGAGGCGTGAAGAGAGAAAGAAAGGAGACGGACCACCAGATTCCTTGATCGTAGTGGACAAAGCGAGAAAGCTGTCCGCTTTATTTATACAGAAGCAGTACAAAGTTTTTTTTCTTAGGGGCATATTGACATAGCTTCAGGGGGGCACAATTTACAACTTCTTGAGAAATGATTGAGGAAGGATTCCATATTCCTTGCTTATCTTGGCTTGTCATTCTTCATCTGCTCTCCTCAGGTCTGGACTATAACCTAGGCGCCGCCTGTGTCAACCAGACCCCTATCTTGTATGAGTTAAAAGGTCTGGGGCCTTGGTCTATGGGGATCGGGGTTATTGACATTAGTTGGCCATTAGGTCTGTAAGCTCACACAGTTTGTTAAAGCAAGGGAAATAACAGCGGAAGGAATTGCAGTTAGCAATGAGCTAAGTTACTCTATTTAAGCTTCAACTCTACAATGGATGAGTGAGTGTTTCCAAAGACAATTCTACAAATTGTTTCAGTATTAGACAAGGCATTATCCATTCCAACGTTGCAACCAAGAGTTTCTTAGTAGACAACACATCTTATGCAGTAATACACTCCTAATACAATTCTTGTCCTACAACTTATCTATCACTAAATGGGAGAAATACATCAAGAGAGAAAAAACATGAAGATCTAAGACAAAAAGTTATAAACATTACATTCCTCCACAACTGCAGGCTCTATAACTTCATAAGTGATCAAACAATAACCAAAAATATATCTTTATGATGTTAGTGAAATCACCCTGTATTTCCTCTAGCTAAAAATTTATGAAAACAACTAAAACAGCTACATTTTCTATATTATAAAGAATTGCAAGGACAGGCTAACCTTTAAGACCACAGTAACTATATTTTTTGCCTTAGCAGGATAGGCTTCAGGGTTACAGTAGCTATATTCTTCGTCATAGCAGGATGGCCTTTAGGGTCACAGTAACTATATTCTTTGTCATAGCAGAATGACCTTTAGGGTCACAGTAACAGGATAACTTTTAGGGTTCCTCTTGTCAAGCCATTCCCCAGAAAGCATGATAAATATCTGGGCCAGATTTTATGGCAATGGGTAAACAGCACAGACTTAATTATACTCCTGTGTGTAGTTAAAGGCCCACTCACCAGGACATCCTCAGTAACATTATCTCTTAAGCTCACATTGGTTGTAAAAGCCATCTCACAGGGGCAGACAATGCCTCAATAGATTACATAGTGGGGTGGTTGAGTGCCCATGCGAAGGGGAGTGAAAACTGCGTCAAGGTGGTCAGAGATGAATCCACTTAGCCCTGCTAAGCAGCTGGTAGCTCCCCGGGCCCTGCCAGTCAGGGAGCTGTGCTCTTCACACCTTCGTGTTATACACACCTACTGCATGGACTCCATCAGTTAATGTTCTGATTCCTCCATTTTGATTGAGAGAGTCCCCAAAGAAACTTTGAGGTGTTCCTAGACCAGGTTCCTACATGTACTGGCAAGCACAGTGCCCACCACAGTCCATCACCCGGATCAGCTGGTGGTTGCAACCACTGGGTTGGTTCTATTCTCAGCCCCGACCTCCACTGGAACCAATGAGTATTGCAGCTCTCCCGGGCTCTGCCCATCACACACTAGTCCCTCACCTAAACCAGTGGGAGGTGTGCTGGTTGGGTGCTGCATTCCTAACCGGCTCAGGCAGCCTCGCCTTGGCATTTTGTGATGTGTACTGCTTTTATCGTAACCAAACCTGGCCCGACCCCCCACCCAGCTCAAGCTCTCGAATTTGCCAGTGGATGACTCGAGCTGACTCAGCCTGGTCCGCCCCCAACCCGAGCCAAATGTATGCAAGTGGGACACTTTCCATAGCCTCTTCTGGGTTGTTAACCTCCATGCTTCCTGCGTTTATTTGTAGGGTTTGTGTCCTGTCAGAGGAACTGTTCAGGTTCCTCCATCAGACCCCCTCCTGGTGTCAGGTTTCGCGCATACCAGCAGGCCCATGGGCCAGTACCGCTCATTTCGTCTCTTGCCCCAGCAGGAGCAACGGCCTTTCTTAACTGGTCTTCAACCCATTCTGGTTCCTGCTGTTGGAAGTTTCAGCCCAGCCACAGCTCGTCCATACCCACCTATAGCTCATATATGGCTCAGTTGGGGTTGAAACCTAGCCGAGTCCGTCCCACATCTACCCTGGTCCTCCGGAGCACCAAACTGTGCTGCGGTCTAACCTGGAATGGTGCTTCAAGTCCCAGTCCACACTTGTGCCAAGGGAGACTACAACTGTGACCCAACTAGAACCCAGCCCTCTTCCAGCTCCTGTGTCCCTTAGTGGGAAATTCAACCCAGCCAGGGTCTCCCCCTAGCTCTCCAGCCAGGCCTGTTCCCAGCCAGTGTTAAGTATGCCAGTGGGTGCTCTGGATCAGCTCAGTACACCCCATAGACCGTCATGCCTCCGGCATTGTCTCTACCGGCCCTCCTAAACCATCCAGTGGGTCCAGAATTCCCACGGGGTTTGGCCTACACATCCCCGACACATTCTACCCCCGGGTATGGTTCTCAAATGCCAGTCAATGTCATGGTCCTGCCTACTGTGTCCACTCTGCTGATCCCTCATCCTATTGCACAATGGGGACATCCTGCTGGACAAGCCCGAATTTTTGCTTTTTGAATGAACTGGTGTTCAGTAATCTGCATTATAAAGTGATTACAGGTTCTTCAGAGGAAGATTTACTGCCATTGAGAATCTTTAGGATTGATACACGTCCCCAGAGCACTGTGGGTTCAGCATGGAGCTACTCAAGCAGCGTATCAAAGCACCAAAATTCCAGAACTCCCTGGCCGGGCGGCCAGCAGGCAGAGCCTGGTGCCAAACGGCGAACTGGCCACCCGGGAGCCACTCACCCCACGTACGTACGCACGTGGTGGCCAGTGTGGGGGTTCCAGGCTTGAGACGGGGCCATCCCAAGGCCCTCCGGGCAAGCCAGGTGGCTTGCCTGGAGGTTGAATACCTCAGGCCCCAGTCTATAATAGTCTTCTTCACCTATGCAGAAGTGAATGTGAAATGTCATTTTACTGTTATTTAAATTAGAATTTTCTGATGACTTGTAATACTGAAAATTTTCTATGTGGTTTTTAACATCTTTTTTTGTGAAATTTCTATTCATATTTTGGCCTTCTTTTCTATCATTGCTACTTAGTCTTATTAATGTAGAAATTCCTTAAATAACTTGGATACTAATATAATATGCAATATAAAATCTTTTTTCATCTGCATTTTTCTTCTAAGTGTTGGCATGCTTTGTCATAAGCAAATTGAAGTCTCCATAGAGGCAAATGCAGTGTTCTTTTTGTTTATGATTTCTGTGCAATTCTTATTTTTGTTAAAGTGATCTTTCCAGCTTTCAGAATTAAATCCGATTTTTCTTTTCAAAGTTTAAACTTTTGTCTACTTTTCACTTTTTTGTTTGTTTTTCATGAACGACGCAGGTTAAGAATTTGTGTTATTCTCATGTGAAAATGCTAATTTCAAGCATCACTATTGAAAAGACCAAAATCTTTGCATTATCTTCTCCTTTCGTAAATGAAAGCCATATTTATGCATCACGTGTCTTGAGATTCTCCACCACACTCTATGGACTCTCATTCTGACTGACAGCATCATACTCTCATTTTAATACATTTATACAATTTTTTTGATACAGAAATCCTTTTTAGTCATTCTTTTCAACGTCTTCTTGTCTATTCATAGAAAGTTATTCGTTCACATTGATTTCAGAAGCAGTTTGCCAGTTTGGCTAATCCTGTTGAAAACCATGTAGGAATTTTTATGAAACAATGGAATTCAGTCTATAGATTAACAACAGAATAATCTGTGACTATTTCATATGTGGGGGTAGAGAGACAGAGAAACAGAGACAAATTGATCTTTTTGATGTCCTTCAAGATGGGTTTATAACATTTAGCTAAAATAGGAATGCATTTTTATTGGATTAAATACATTATGATTATTTGGTTATTTTTACTGTCATTGTGAAAGGGATCATTTACCTGTTAGAGAAATGGTTACTGCTGCTGTGTAGGAATGTCACCGATTCCCACACTATTCCTAAAGCTATTTTTCAGTATTAATTTTAAAATTCTTTGCATCCTCTGACGCTTGAACTTTTAGGGTAGACTTAGTATCTGAACTCAAATAAGCCGATGCTATTGTCTTTGCGAAACACTGCAGTACAGATGGAAGGGTCAAAGTTGCTAATATGACAGTCAGGGCAAAGTCCAAAAGGTTTTTATGAGAAGTTGTCTTTGCTAAAATCAGTTCATTCGCAACCATGGTTTGGACCAGAACTATTTGCATTCTCTCTTTTACCTTCTTTTTTGTCCATATAGCAGCTGTATCGGTAAGTAGTTTTTTTTTTTTTTTCTGTGTATTTAGAAATTTATTTCCAGTGCATGTTATCCATTTACAGTGTATTTGTTTTCTTTCAGATTAAGCATCTTTCTGAAGGAAATGGTGAGAATAAATTCAATGCATAGTGTTACTGAATCTTACTGTTTTTTCCCAACAAGACTATTTTTCCCAACTAACAGCTATTTTATCACTTTTAACAGTAGAAGATGCACATTTTCCCGAACAGAAGGATATTTCAGAAATCAATGTAGGTGAGTACAATTTCTGCATTATTAATGTCAGAAAAATTTAAAACCCAATAGCATAATTGCTAAAGAACACTTACCTTTATAATATTGCATTGTGTAACTTTGGGAGGTGGATTCGTTGTTCATTAAGATTCTCAGTTCTTGAGAAAATATTAAGACTATGGAAATAGAAAGAAATTTAGGCCACAGTTTACAGGAAAGTTTGTGGGTCTTCAACTGGATCTAAGGACACATAGTATGTTTTCTGCTTCTAAGTTTCATTTTCTAGTTTCTATTTTAAAAAGAAAACTGGATGGTAATTCTGCTTATTCAAGAAAGATATAGGGAGTAAACAGTGTTATGCCTAGTGGAGGGAAAAAAAACCTTACTGCCTGTACTGGTCTCTATCATGTTCACTACCAACTGCCTGGCTTGGACTTAAAAAAATGCAGAAAAGTGTTCCTATTTAAATATCTTGTTCACAATTATATCTCTTGAAGAAATCCAATACTCTCATCCATTACTGAAAAGAGAGATGCCTCCACATTACAGATGCTTTTTATTACTACTGCTGCAAACAATAGCACCCACGACCATGAACACCTTATTTCTTACCTTCTTTCCTACCCAGTCGGATTTCTTTGTCCATTCTCGTCACGGGGCAGGTGCTGCTTTTGTTTCTGCAGAAGAGGACAGGCCGCTCCTGTGGCAAGCGTAGCTTTCTTAAAATCAAGTGGCAGGAATGAGGCACGCCTGTAATCTTTGACTCATTCCTCAACAACCCAGTATTATTTGACGACTACAAAACCAGGAAATTCTTACCTAAGTTTTCCTTACCTAAGATTTAAATGTCTCTGGCTATGAGCCATTCATGGAGAAGGCAGCTGGTTTATGTTTAATGGAAATAGCTTGAGAAGGACTGCCTGGGAAGAGCAGATGCCGTTTGGTAAGGTGAATGGGTAAATGGGTCCACGACTTCAGGGTCGCACACCTAGAGATCCCTTTTGATAGAGTCAGCCAAGGTACATGTAGCTCACAGGAATAAACATTGTGCTATAAGATAGGGCTGGACTTGCAGTTTTCCTGATCCCATTTATCTGAAACATTCATTCCTTTGGCTCTGAGACACTTCCTAGGCTTTGCCCCCAATTTTGAATCATTACCCCTTCTTTTTAACCACTCCGACCAAGACACTAGCACTGGACAAATTGCCTGCACAAATCACAAAGGGAAAGCTGTCACCTTTTGCCACTTTCCATGCCTCATATGCTGATTTAACTTTTTAGAGAAATTTTGTTTCCACTTTATTGTTGTAGCTGGAACTTCAGGTGGGCTTGAAGCTTCAGCAATGTGCAGAGAAGAGGCTGGGGGGTGGGGTGCAACCTGGCAGGGAAGGGAAATACAAGAAGGCAAACATCAGAACAAGGAACAGGGGCTAGTCGTGACACAAGCAGACATTGTCAGTCACATCGTGTGGGGTGAGGCAGGGACAGCCAGGTGATGGGCACAGCTATGATTTTCCAGATGCCCCTGGCACCCACACAGAAGCCACAGTTTAGAACGGGGCTGGGAGAGGGCACAAGGATAAGGAAAGTGGCTGCCCAGGAGTCAGTGTCCCTCCCCATGTGCTTTCACACCACAAAGAATCCCCACCGTCTGTACCACTTGCCCGCTTCTACCATTTGCAAAATGGACCTAGCAGAGGGAGCCAAAGAAGTGACCACCCAGTTGAGCATGTGCGGATAGACATATGTCCGTGTGATGAGGGAAGGGAAGGAGGTGACACAGCCTACACAGCAATGTGCGGATCGACGTATGTCCGTGTGATGGGGGAAGGGAAGGAGGTGACACAGCAATGTGCCAGGACTATTCTCCCCTGCCACAGCCACCATGCAGTCAGACAGAAAAACAAAGATCTAAGTCACTCAAAATGCTTCAATTTTTACCAAATCAACAGGGTGGAGTGGGAGAGGGGGAGCAGGAGGCAATCACAGCAGAAAGGCTGGGGAGAGGCTATGTTGTGTCTCCTGTGATACTGCTAATCTAACTTTTATGGTCCTTTAGTTCATTTCAGTAAATGCCGACTCTATCTGGTTTCCAGGTTCAAATGCCAAAGCTGTTCCTAATTCCTGACCTTTTCTCACATCTTACATGCAAGATCTCAGAAAATGCTGTTAGATCTGCCTTCTAACTCTATCATCGCTGAAATATTTAGCACTTTCACTGCTGATGCAAGCCGCCTCATGGCCTGGTCAGTGGCCTCATAGATTCTCTTCTTTTCGCCTCTACCCTCTGCCCTACTCAACATGAACAGAGCTCTTCTTTGGAAAACATTCAGAAAACATCATTCCTCTCATCCAACCTTCTGGTGACTTATACTACACAGCATATGGGCCTGAGAGCATCAATTCCTTTAAGTGGGGCCTGCCGACCGTCATTGCCTATATCACTAATGAGCTTTGCTGGAAATGCTGTATTTAGGGGCCCTTTGCTGACCTACAGAATCCAGGTGATTCCTGTGTAGACTGCACCAGGAGGAGATCAGATCTGGCCTCTTTTTCCACTCTATAACGATTCCTCTGTCAATGTGTGGTTTTCTATATGTGGTCCCCCAACCAACAGCATCAGCATTCACAGGAAACTTGCTGGAAATAAACATTCCGAAGCCCTGTCCAAAACGAACTGACTCAGAAGCCATAGGAGTGGGGCTCAGGTGTCTGTGTTGTAAGTTCTTCAGAATTCTGGTGTGAAAGCTTAGGAACCACTGCTTTAAGGCACTGAGGCTTCGCTGCCTCTAGACCTTTCTATCTACATAGCCTACCTCCAATACTCTTCATTCTCTCTTCTGTCATTTTTCTGATTAGATATGAGCCTGACTACCTTTGCAAAACAGAAATGCTTCCTCTTTCAGTGTTTTTCCTCCTTTCTTTTTTAATTTGTGCTTCCTATTAGAAAATTTTTATTAATCTGTTTGAGAGGGCTGGAGAGAGAGTGAGAGAAAAAGAGAGCGAGGACCTTGCATCTGCTGATAACTTTCCAAATGCCTGTAACAGCAGCCCCCTAACAGGGTAGATCCAGGACTAGGACCTCACATCGCTGGCAGGAACTCAGTCACTGGAGTCATTGCTACTGCCTCCTGGGTCTGTATTGCAGAGGACTGGGATTAGGAACTAGAGAAACTGAACTTGCATACTCTTCTTCAGAATCTTAACAGCAAGACCAAACACATGCCTTTTATATTCCTTTTCCCGTTGCACATTTTACCAACTCCATACTTTACATTTATTGTGCATTTGTGTGTCTCTCTCCCAAGTCAGGAAGGCAATACTTAAAGCTTTTTACACCATGTTGTTAATCAGCACGTGCTACATGAAAAACATTGAGGCTTGTTTCCATTGGATATGCGCAGGTTTGGAAAATGCTCCTCCCTTCATAGCTTGAACCTATCCATACTGAAAAGCCATTGAGGTCAAGGTCTGGGGCGGGTCTGTTCATCATCCTGGAAGATTCCCCCTGCATCCTTTCACCATGACCCATGCTAGTCCAGGTGTCAGGAAATGCACTTTTTCTTATGACAGCTTGAGTATATGGCTTGACTGACCCTAAAGAACCCCTTCTGAAGGCTCAGCACGGTAGTCCAGTGGCTAAAGCTCTCACTTTGCACACTCCGGGATCCCATATGGGCGCCGGTTGTCCATCCCGGTGGCCAGGCTTTCCATCTAGCTCCCTGGCTGTGGCCTGGGAAAGCAGTTGAGGACAGCCCAAAGCCATGGGACCCTGCGCCCGCGTGGGAGATCCAGAGGAGGCTCCTGGCTCCTGGCTTCAGATTGGCACAACTCTGGCCATTGCAGCCACTTGGGGAGTGAATCAGTGGATGGAAGTCCTTCCTGTCTGTCTCTCCTCCTCTCTGTATATCTGACTTTCCAATAAAAATAAAGTAAATCTTTAATTTAAAACAGAGCCCCTTCTAAAAAGACAATCTGAAACCCAAGTCATTGTGACAGCGGGACAGTGATGCCATTGCTGATATGTAATTGTAATGTTACCATATGAACAGAGCGGGGTAACGGAGATTACACAAATCTAGGAACCATGTGCAGGAGCAAAGCGATATGCATCCTTAGTTAGATATTAGCAAGGGAAAGCACAGTACCTGCTAGAACACGACACCTAGTTTTCATTTGTAGAGCTCACACTGGCTCAGGTTTTACCAGATGGGGCCTCTGTGGCTTTTGTGAAGCTGTGGTGATGCTTCTTTAGCTTAGTCTCCAGGTTGTGCACTAAAGACTGTTCTCAGGATGAAGTCGAATCCAGAAACCCTGTCTGAGGTGTTTTCATTTTTTTTAAGGAGTGCTGCTAGTCAAATGAGGGTTATGATAAGAAGTGAGGTTCTTCTAAGTGTTTTGGAGTAGAGAAAAGGGAAGAAGAAAAGAAGGGGAAAGGGGGAAGCCCTATACTCTCAAAACTGTATAATGGAAAATGATAATAATAATAATAATAATAATAATAATAATAATAATAATAATAATAAACCAATTTGGGGAGCTTACCCTCAAGAGTGTTCTTTTTTAGGGAATCTCATTTTTGCAAGCAGCAAGAGGCCAGGGTGAAGTGGTACTGGTAATGGGAGGTACACCAAGCATCTGATAGGTGTTTGAAGACACAGGTTTGAATGGATCTATCCATATTTTTTAACCTTTCTTATAACTAGTGACTTTACTTTGCTTTTGGAAGTGCCATTGCTTTTTCATGGGGAAGGGCAAAGCTTGCCTGTGTGCTGAGAGACGGGGTGGGATGGCAGAACTGCAGGCAGGACCCTGGATGGGAAGTTAAGGATTGTAGTGCCCTCTCAGTTACTGACTACCCAGGATGTCACTCTCTGTTTCTTGACTCTGTCTCCTCCTTTAAAATATGAGAGCTTTAGATCCAGAGATCAATAAGATGTCTTATAACCCATCTCTTCTAAAATTCTTTGTTAAGCTTTCTTGGCCCCAAAGTGAAAACAGGGTGTAAGAACATGTGATCTTCATTGCTTAGTTAAAGGGAATTTTTGCTTTGCTTTTGCCTCAAAGGGAACTCCATCACATATAGGTTGACCACTAAAGATTGTTTAATATAATTTATATTTATTGAAAGGAAGAAAGACAGAGATACAGAAATCTTCCATCTGCTAGCTCATTTCTCAAATGTCTACAGCAGTCAGGGCTGGGATTGGCTACAGCAGGAATTTCGAACTCAGTCCAGGTCTTCCACATGGGTGGCAGGGACACAGCCACTTGAGCATGCATTGCTGCCTTCTGGAGTATGGATTAGCAGGAAACTGGGTCAGAGACACAGCCATGCTTGAAACTCTGGCACTCTGATGTGAAATATGGGCATTCTAAGCAGTTTCTTAAATATTGAAATAAACACTCTCCCTGCAAAAATTAATTATTATGGTCCCAGCACGATAGCCTAGTGACTTAATCCTTGCAGTATACATGCTGGGATCACATATGGATGTCGGTTCATGTCCTGGCTGCTCCTCTTCCCATCCAGCTCCCTGTGTGTGGCCTGGGAAAGCACTAGAGATGGCCCAAAGCCTTGGGGCCCTGCACCTGTATGGGAGATCAGGAAGAAACTCCTGGCTTCATCTCAGCTCAATTCTGATAGTTGTGGCCACTTGGGGAATGAACCAGTGAACGGAAGATCTTTCTCTGTAACTCTCTGTCTCTCTGTAAATCTACCTTTCCAATAAAATTAAATAAATTTATTAAAAATTAATTGTATTATGCAAGAAGTCTTCAATGATGCTGATTCTTATTTTTTTTCTGTTTACACCTCAGCTGCAGGATTGGACCTGTTTCAAGGGGACATTGTCCTTCCAGTGAGTAACAGACAGTGTTATAATAATGTGTCTTGGGACTGACTGCACCCCTGACCTGTGAACCTCGGCCCCGTGACTAGCTCTGGACTAGGACTATGTGGGAGATGAGAGAATTCTAATCTATAATGTGTGCCCACAAGACTTCCACTGTTGTTGATAGTGACAAAACAGAAAACAAACAACAAGCTGCATTAAAAACTATAATTGTTCAGAGCACCAATATGTTTGCTGTGACTACCTCCATGTTATGCCATTACCAGCCCCTTCATTTTGTTCTTAATGATTCATCTGATTTTTAAAAATTTTTTCTCTAAAGGAAATTCTCTTGTTATAATCAAAAGCAAATGCCACTAAATGTTGGCCTCATACGAAATGGGTTGTGTGGTGTAAATCTTGTGATGGGGCAGTTGAGGTGGCCCTGAGGACCTGGTTTCCCAGTCACCTTTGACTTTGTTTCCACAGGAATCTAGAAATGCCCTGAGAGATCCAACCACCAGGTGGACCTTCCCCATTCCTTACATCCTGGCTGATAATCTGGGTAATGTAGATCGTTCTCAATTAGTTGTATCTTAGCTCCCCTCTCGCTGCTGTGGATTGACTTCAGACTGGGAGTAATCACCAGTGTGTGAGGTGTTCAAGCCATGATCCTTCTTTATCTCACGGGAAGAATGACAGGCATTGCATGAAAACCAGAGCTGCTTCACCAGGTGGAGATACGGAGACTCAAAGAATGAGTTTTTTAAATGCAGCTCACCTGAAAATGCTCATAAAACCAAAAGCAACATTTAAAAATTCCATGAGACAGAATTTGACTTCCTAACATTGGCTTCAGTGAACCTGGGTAGAATAGGAGAATACTGGTTTCAACATACTGAATTCTTCCTTTTTTTGTTATAAAAAGAAACAAGCTGTGCTTCAGAAAAGTAGAGAAGTTTGTATTTCACATTCTTGTGGTTCCTCTTCATCAGTATTAATCATTTCTACTCTGTTTTGTCTTTTAAGATCTGAATAAGTTCTATCTTACTTATTTTTAGAAATAATAGCTGATGACAACAAATAAATACTAGAAACCACAGGTAGGAACTGGCTGATCTTCGTACAGCCAGCTGGTGGCTCAGCAGCTGTAATGACTCGGTGCTGGTTGAAGTTCATTTTACACAAATGGAGAGATGGGGGAGATTAGAGAGGCGAGGGGAAGCCAGGACAAGGTTGCTCAATGTGGTTGGGCTGCTAGCTGCTCCCACTCTCAGGAGATACCCTCACATCTCAGTGTTTTTCATTGTGGTTATCAGTGTAGCAGTCAACTCCTTTTTCTGCAGAACAACTCCATAGCGACCAAGGCTATCGTTCTCATTTAGTTGTAGTACTGAGTTACTTTCCCCAGTGTTTGCCAACACATTTTTAAATTCACAGGAAGCACACCCTTATTAGAACATGGTTTAACTTCAAGTGGAATCATTACCCATTGCAGTTTTCCATCCTGCTTGTCACAGCTGTACCACCCTAGGAAAGTGCCAGATGCTGTGTCTTCACCTGGTCTTTTAACCATCACCTTGCCTCTGTAAGGTGTGAGTCTGTGCTTCGCAGACTTGAATGTTCCTAGACTCTCCCCCTTAAGAATTTGTTCACTTATAGACTGGATCAGGACTGCGGCCAGAGATTCTGCATGTCTAACAATGCCCCTCCCCTGCTCCACCCTGCCGCACCAAGTGATGCTGGTGTTGCTGGTCTCAAACAGCTTACAACTTGAGTGGCAAGCTCTCTCCAACTGTAAACAGACAAGCAAATAATAAACAGCAAGATTTGAGATGGACGCCCTAAAGTAAGATAATAACAGTGAGGATATTGCAGTATTTTTCAAGAACTATCACATGAGAGTTACCATTAGCATAAAGAAAAAAAGTTGAAATGGCTGGTCCTATCTTACTGTAAAAGCAAACCTAACAACTACAGCTCAGTATTTGTACAGATGTCCTTTTTTAAGGTGAAACTCTAACCACGTACATAAACCAGTTGACAAATACATAAGCCTGTGTAAACAACACTTTCATCATTCTAGAACGATTCTTAGGGCCTGCTTCTGGGCAGTGCCCATTCCTCAAGAGACAACCATTTTTCTATCTTTCCCCTAAGTATTAGGCTTACCTGGTTTAGTACTGATTTACAGGGAAATAGAGCCTGATCACATGCATTCTTTTATGTCTGGCTTCTTTTTCTGGTTGTATTTCTGAAGTTCCTAAATATTACTGTGGGATTGATAGTTAATTCACTTTTCTTTTTTACTTCTTAGTAATAGTTTTGGTATCAATATACTGCATTGTTGTCCATTCTCCTATTATATACACTGAGCTGTTTCTTCACGTTTGGGGCAATTATGAAAAAAGCCATTATGATCAATCTTGCACAAGGCTTTGTGGATATGTATTTTTAATTTATTTTGACTACATGGCTAAAATATAATTGTTTGGCTTAAGGGTAGCACATGTTTCATTTTAAAAGAAAATGTCAAACAAGTTTTCAAAGAGGATGTCCCATTTTCACTCCTGCTAACAATGCACACATGATCTATTTTTTCAATATCCTCATTAGCATTGGCGTGTTGTTAATCTTTTTAATTGCAACTAACCCAGTGGTTACAAAATGGTTTCTTCCTGTGGTTTTAATTTGCATTTCCCTGATGACTAATGATACTAACACATTTCATGTGTTGTTGGATATTTGTGTAACTTCTTTTATGGAGTTATCTACTCAACTCTCTCGTGAGTTTTATAGTATTTTTGTCTTTCAGCTGTTTGTAGAAGATCCTCATCTATTATGAATTAGTGCCTTGTCAGATGTGTAGGTTGTGAATATTTTCTCCAAGACTGTGATTTAATTTTCATTTAAAAAAAAGACTGTAATTTAAGAGAAAAAGCTTTCATTCTGGTGAATTTTGACTTACTCTTTTTGTCAGTGTCAATGTCATTATATATTGATGACACTTTTAGATTTTACCTAATAAATCTTTGCTTAATATATTTTGGGAACTTTATAGTTTATCTTTTGTCTAAGATACATCATAAATTGATATTTGTATCTTATCAATTTCTCTTTTTAAAATATGCCAGGGTTTTGATAGGACTGGTTGAGTCTATAGGTAAACTTTGTAGAAAACTAGTATGTTAAAAATATCAGGATCATTGTCTTTTTTTATTGTAAAGATCTTGTGGGTATTTTGTTAAATTTATCACTAAACATTTTGTGTTTTTGATGGCATTGAATCAGAATTTTAAAAATTGTATTACTCTGTAATTTTCTGCTAACATGTAAACATGCCCCAAAATTGGTATGTAGTGACCTTATGTCTTGTTATCTTGTTAATTTACTCAATAATTCTAATAGCTTTAGAATTTCCTTTATAAAAACTTTTTGTCGATATAAACAGTATTATTTCTTTCCAATTTCTACATTATTCATTTTTCTTGTCTTTGTTTTTGCTGATATTGCTATTACTTGTTTTCACTTGTTTTAGTCAGTTTTATCATATTTTATTAGTCTTAAAAGAACCAACTATTGACTTTTTAAATTCCTCTTGCTTCTCTGTTTCCTGTTTACTTGCTTTTTGCTACTACTGTTCTTCTTTTCTTTTTTCAAGAAATATTTATTTATTTATTTGAAAGAGTTAGAAGTAGACATACACAAACACACACACACACACACACACACACACACACACACAGTAGCAATCTTCAATCTACTGTACTAGTCCACTCCCAAAATGGCTGCAAGAGCTGGAGCTGGGCAGGTCCAAGAGCAGGGGCGAGAACATCATCTGATGTTCCACGTAGGTGCAGCAGTGGAGCACTGAGCCATCTGTTGCTTTCTCAGGCATATACCAGGGAGTGGGATTAGAAGTGCACCCGTATGGGGTGCCAGCATCACAGGTGGCAGCCTTACTCACTGTGCCATAACACTGACCCCAACTGTTTTCTTTTCCTTACTTTAGGCTTTTTTTCCCCTATATTTTGGAAGTTTGTGTCATTGATTTTATAGTTCCATTTTTTCTAAAAAAATGTATTAATATGACACCTAAAGCTATAAATTTTAGTTGAAGCACTGTTTTTACTAGTTTCCTAAAACTTTGATGTGTCTCTCATCTTTTACATTTATTAAAATTTAGTTAAAATATTTTCTATTTTCTGTTGTGAAAATGGGAAAGTTACCTGACTTAGCCACATACATATGCATGTTTCATATTTTGTTGTCACATTTGCATTGTGCTTCTAAAGTATGCACTTAATGCTTGTATTTACAACCATTCTTACCATTTAATTTTCAAGGACTCTATTTACTATCGTTAAAAGGAGTGAGATTATAGCTTGTCATGAAGGACTATGCTATTGTCACAATATGGGGAAATCAGTCAGGGTGTGGGGATTTTGAGGGGGGGGTTAGCCCAGACCCTACATAATTGTACCATAAAATTTAAACTTCAAAATAATATTGATAATAAAACCAAAAAAAGAATGTAGCTAAACTGTGGATTTCTTACAGTGGTATGATTTTTCTCTGTACCATTTTATGTGTATTTTCCTAAATCAAAATAATACTCACTGACATTTTCCTTAATGTATGCAGCATTAAATGCCAAAGGAGCCATTCTCTATGCCTTTGAAATGTTCCGCCTCAAGTCCTGCGTGGATTTTAAGCCCTACGAAGGAGAAAGCACATACATCATATTTCAGCAGTTTAGTGGGTAGGTGTGAAATTTTACAAAAAATGAATATACATTTTTAAATTTTTTTTTAAGTTTATTACAAAGGTGAAGGGATTACAGACCCATGTGGGCTACAGATTGGGATGGATTGGGTTGAAAGTGGGTAGGTGATAGGAGCTGGGTGAAACACGCATCTTTTTTTTGGCCTATAAATGTTTTTGCACATACTTTAAAGGGTAAAAGAAGAAAGAAAAAGGAAGCTAAGAGCAATTATTTCACTGAATTATTCAATCTTTAAGGTGCTCAATAGGGTACATTTTGAATGCAGGTGGATTTTATTGATATTTATCTTGGGTTTCTTCCTAGATTTATGCTATGTTTTAAATTAAAGTATTTTTTAAATGTGAAGTTTCCTGAAAAAATAAATATCCTTTGAGTAGTTCTGCAGTGTTAGGGTACTCTGTTACTGCCTGTTAGAAAAGTTCTGGATGTACACCTGCTTTCCATAGAAGGCGACCTACTTGTTTCTAAGAAAGGATGAAACCAGCTCCTTTTCTTCAGGGATATTTATGTTAACCAACTTTTATATCTGTACCTGCAGACCTCGCGTGGAGGCATCTGCCCAGGCATCACTTAAGATATAAATTAGACATCAAACTATGTGTGTTCTTTTTAGTTCTTTCATATATGTATATATGTGTGTGTATATAATTATATGTATATATATATATAATTGTGAACATCTATTGTTTGTTAGGAGGTATATTATTCTCTTTGTATAAAGAAGTGTGGGATTCAGCCTTAGTCCTCACAAAATTTACAATTGGTAGGTGAGTATAGTGAACCAACAAAATGTAAATAATTTCTATATACAAACCTGAGCTGTACAAAGTGATGGATGAGTTAGCAGGGACAGCCAGCCAAGGTGCATGCTTGTATCAGTGAAGAAGGGAGAAGGATATGGAACAGAGAGATATGAACAGCGGGTGGGATGGAAGGAGGAAAACAGAGAACAGGGAAAAGAAGGAGAGAAAGGGAAGATGAAGACTAATAAGAGAAGAGAACATGATGAACATGAAGCTGGCTTACTTGGAGAACGTATTCAGTTTAATACATCTGGAGCTTTGTGTTCAAGGGACAGAATGATGGATCAGGGATCCAGGGTGGCAGACAGGACCCAGAAATAGGAACTGTAAGTGTGAGATCCTATTGCACTGTACAACATTTGTTAGATGCTTTGGGTTTTCCATTTCAGAAAGATTATCTGATTAGTGGTGGGTTAAGTATTTGAACCAGAAAGGCTGATGATGGAAGACTAATGAAGGGATGCTCTAATCTTCCAGGAGAGCTGAGAGGGACATACACTAAAGAAGAGATGGTCAACCTAGAAAGAGGCAATGAGTTCTAGATGCTTAGGAAGAGACATACTTATAACAACAAACTTCATCCGATTAGTAGATGGGAGAAGATAGAAAGGATGAAAAAAGAATATCAGATTTCTGAGTAGGATGAATGTCAGGTAGTAGCTTTATTCATCAAGATTGGGAATATTGAATATTACTAGGAAAGTTTCTGCAAGATGCATACCTAATTTGTTTGGAAGCATGTAGTTTATTGTTTGAGGTTAATTCAGGGCATATAAATGGAAACAGCCAAAAATATCTGAATAGCTTTTTTTATATACAAAGGGAAAATATTTAAAGTGTTTCTCAGGAATTGCAGAGTTCACACATTATAGAGGCTGTCTTATCTATTTCTCATCTTGTTGCTTGGCAACTTCTGAACTTTCAGAAACTATCAAAGCCTTTAATTGTTTACTAAAAATGTCTAGGGAAAAATAAATTTCCAAAACACTTTCATTCTCACTCTTTAACCACTAATCTTACTGTACTCTTTCAAAAGCAGAAACCAAAAATGTAACATCAATATGATCACTCTCTAAAAATTCTCTCTTTCTGAACAAAATTCTTTTGGTTTTTGTTCTGCTTTTAACTTAATCTCCAGTGCATGGCTAGGGGGCATATCTGCTTTCAGGGATATGGGGGGGGGGGGCTCTTCTTGTCTGTGGCTAGAAAGTGCCTCTGTTATATCCAAGTTAGGGGTGAGAAAAGAGAGGAAGAGGGTTAGAGAAAGAACTGGTTCAAAATACCCCATATCTTTCAGGGCAGTAGTCCTCTAGCAGGTGGTCAGCTGACTCATTCAAAAGGACATACTCCTAAAACTTACACCTCTCATTATATGAAATTTAAAAGTTAATTAATGTACAAAAAGAAAATCTAAATGAACCACAGCAAACACTCAGAAATAACTTAATATTTTGGTAGAGGAGCGATAGTGCTGTTCTTTAGGGTTCCCATGAGATTGTAGAGGGGAGGAAGAATATCATTTTTTAAAATTTCCTTCCATCTTGGAGCATGTTCTACTTTCAGAATGAAATGTCACTTCTAAGGCCTTTATTTCCTCTAGTACCTTTTTAATTGTTTTCCTATCTTTGAACAATCAGAATCTAAGGATGTCACTGAAAATTTCTTTTTAAAAAATTTCATTTCATTTTAATTTACAAAGTGATTATACACATTAATGGAGTATAGTATGATGATGTCTCAATGCTTGCATACACTGTATTATAAATTGATAGCAGTGATAAAGTAACAAGAGAAATGTTTTGATTACCATTGCACAATATGGTTGTAGTTAACAATATTGTTTTGAATAGTGGAAGAGGGTATTTTTAATATTTTGATTACAAAGAAAGATCATTTATTTATTTTATTTTTTTTTAAGATTTATTTTATTTTTATTACAAAGTCAGATATACTGAGAGGAGGAGAGATAGAGAGGAAGTGGAGCTGCCGGTAGAACCAGCAGCCATATGGGATCAAGGCGAGGACCTTAGCCACTAGGCCACGCTGCCGAGCCCAAGATCATTTATTTTTAAAATCAAGCCCCATTTCCTCCTAATTTGTGTTCTGGAATCCTATGAATTTTAACCACACCAGAATTTTCTAGGAAGATAATTTTCCACTTATTTTTAAAGGTGCTGGTCTTATGTTGGCGACCTTCATGGGGGACAGAACATTTCTATTGGCCAGGGCTGTGACTATAAGGCCATCATTGAACATGAGATCCTCCATGCTTTGGGATTTTACCATGAGCAGTCCAGAAGTGACCGAGATGATTATGTCAACATCTGGTGGGATGAAATTATTCCAGGTGTGTATGAACCCAACATGGTTGAGTGGAGATGGTAGCCATTTTAATCACTTGCTGAAATTCATCCTGGATGAGTAGGCCAAGTTCATGGATGGATAGGAGATTCAGCTTCACCAGGGTGAAAACAGACCATAAGGAGGTCGCCATTGCTTGACTTGTCCTGTGAGCTGTACTGATTTGTTACTGGTCTTAGGTAAATGTCTTGGGGAGTATATGTGTTGGTTTACTCAATGTGGATATGGACTGGAAGTTAAGCAGATGCTTTCACTTTGTATTGATGTTTTCATCGAAATTCTATCCAAAAATCTGTTTAGTCTCCTGGCTTGATGAGTAAAGTAAATTAGGTTTCTGAGGATATTATTGCTATCTTTCGAAATATGGAATTTCTGATAGTCTTAGAGAACTGAATGTGTTGATTATACTATGACTCCAGGACATTCCCCAGAATATTTTTTTCTTTGTTTGTTTGTCAAATCAATGGTAGATATCCTGTGTCAAAAATGGCACTGCCAATTGTGTTAATTCAGGCTAATTATTCGGGTTTAAGTTACTAACATTTTAGTTTTTTTTCTTCTTTGTTACTAATCTGTCCTTTTTTGTTTTTGCCACATACCAGAAATATAGCTTTATGCAATACTATTCATTCTAACAATTTCATGTTTTCTGGCTTTGACTGATTTTCTTGAATACTACCACTAATACTACGTCACTTATTTGAAACAAATAAGTTGAATGCTTTGAGTATACTAAAATATTATTTAGAGAAATATTTCCTAATGTGTAAGAAAGAAAAGTTAATGCTATATTTCTGAAGATAGCTAGTTTTTAATAATTAGTTTAGTTAGTGGGGAAAAATTGTATTTTTGTTGATGAAAGATTGATATAACTGTATGTACAAAAATTGCCTTAACTATTCATACACATGGATTTTAGTAGAGCAAGTAATTGCTTCCAGGGGGTGTATTAGTCTGTTTTGTGACTATAATGAAATACTTGAGGGATGCAACTTTATAGAGGAAAAAAAATTTGTGAAGCTCCTGGTTTGGGAGACACAAATGGCATTGACATTGGCTTGACTCTCACTAGTACCTTACGGCAGACAGCACCACAATGATGGGCTTCATGTGGGAAGACAGAGTCACCTCTTGACACAGGAGGCTGGAAGGAGACTCAGGGATCAGAATCAAGGTTTTTTGCTTTTATGGGAACTTACTCTTAGGACTTCACTCCAAGAGAGCAGTATTCCTTTCTGACAGAAACACTATCAATGAAAGGCACTTTCACTAAACCCCACTTCCAAGGGTTTCCACCACCTCTCATATTGCCACACTAAGGACCAAGTTTGTAGCATAATGCCTGGGAGACAGGCTGTAGCAGTAGCTATCTGTCTTATTGGAATCATAACTCTATGTGTGAGTTCATACATTGCTGTACATCCTAATAATATTTTAAGTTTAAGAGCCTTAAAAAACTGGTAAACCCTACAATTAAAGATGAATTCTCAAAAAAAAAAAAAAAGAACACTTCTGCTATGACAAGGTCATTATGGAGTTGGGTGGTTACTGGCTCTCAATGAGTCAGGGGTATTTGATCATATTGAAATCACCATTTGGGTTTCTCAGCTTGCATCTCCCCCAGTCCCTCAGAGTCTGATAATTATCTCAATGTAGAATGGTGAGGGAAAGTAGGGAAACTGTGATTTTAAAAGTCTAATAAAACAAAACAGATTAACCACCCTACCATAAAAATAAAACTAACTAGAGGTCAAGAAAGCCTCCCATTTAATAAAAGAAAATTGGCACGTATTCACCCAGGTTAGTCTTAATATATTTGTATTTGAGGTATGATTGTGTTGTAACTGGGCGTGTACAGATAGAAAAGGGAATGGGATTACAGGTCAAAGAACTGAATTTCTGATTGTGAAACGACCATTACTGTCAGAATTGGCCTATGTTTGCCTACAGTCCTGGATTTCTTATCTCTTGGTACACTTGGTTTTACTGAAAATTTTATGAGAAAGTAGAAAATACTTCTTTTTCTTTATCTTGAAGAAGAAAATACTGAAAGAAAGGGATTTTTAAAATAAGATTTATTTTATTTATTTGGAAAGCAAAATAGCAGAGGAGGTGGGGGGAGATAGAGAGAGAAAGAGTTCTTTTATCAGTTGGCTCACTCCCCAAAGGGCTGCCACAGCTCTGTGGGTCTCCCAGGTGGGTAGGTGGGGCATCTGCTTCTTTCCTTGGTGTTCTAGCAGGGAGCTGGATTGTAAGGAGATCATCTAGAACTCTAGCTGTCACAATATGGCGTACTGTAGGCCAAATAAAGTCCCCTTTTTCAGACTGAGTCAATGTATTTGCTAGTGTAATTCAAAGACATGCCTGACTTTGAGATTAGCATGAGTTGCTCAGCAGGTATGAACATTTACTCATCTCCTATCTATGTTTTCATCAGGTATAATTTAAATGTATCTAAATTACCTGCAATTACTGAAGAACTGTTCTCAATTATATCAAATCTAATTAGATAATAAATAAGGACAGTATAATTTTCAGGGTAATTTATTTTTTTTTTATTGCACACCATTTTCAGCTGATGATTGTCTTGGTGTTTAACCTAAGAAGACAATGTACCGGCAATACAGTTTTCACCCCAAGTTCATCCTCATTTCTAGAGTCACAATTGTCTTTCCAAAATCTGCTTCCCTTTACTGAAGAAAATCTCAACTTCCAAGGTCTAGCATGGGTCACAAACGATAGCCCATGGGGCACATCTGCTTGCTTTTGTAAATAAATCTTTGTAGGAACACAGTCGTGTCCATTTGTCTAGATATTGCTCATGATTGTGCTACCATGACAGAATTGAATAACTGAGACAGAAAAAAACAGTTTGCACAGCAAAACATATCTTCTACCTGATAGTTCATAGAAACATGTTTTAACACAGGCTCCTAGCTGTGGGTTCCCTGAACATGAGTCTATTGCTTTCCTATTTATTTAGTGTTGGCTGTACCAGCTACCTCACCCAGAGCCAGGTAGATACAGATACAACAACAAAAATATCTGTTGAATGAATTGTTTCTTTTTTTAAAAGTTCTATATTATTTTATAAGAAACTTAGAATTAAAGAGAGAGTGCAGGAGATAAAGACAGAGAGATAAAGCACTCTTTTATCTGCTGGTTTGCTTATCAAGTGGCTGCAGAAACAGGCAATGGGCCAAGCCGAAGCCAGGAACCAAGGGTTTCATTTGAGACTTTCACATAGGCTCAGGGGTCCAAAGTCTTGGGATGCAACGACTTATGTCATAATCTATTGCTTTCCCAGTCATGTTCACAAGAGATGAGTCAGAAGTGGAGCAGTGTGAACTTGAACTGGTACCCATGCGGGATGCCAACATGGCAGGCAGCATCTTTAACATATTAACACCACGATGCTGGCACAGCTGAATAAAGTTTTAAAAATTATTCAGACCATTTACTTGAAAAGGTATTCAGAGAAGACCCCTTGACTAATGATAATAATAATAAAATAATAATAATAATGTTATTATTCAGTTCTTTGACCTATAATCCCATTCCCTTTTCCATCTTCACAAACCCAGTCATACTACAATTTCCTGATGGACAAATTTGCTGTTGTTGTTTATGTTATCATTATTATTAGTAGTATTAGTATTAGTAGTATTATCCAAGCCTGCCAATTGTATGGGAAATGGCAGAAAACACACAGTGAGTCAAAGCAAGTTACCTGAAACAAGGTGTTGCTGAGAACCACCAGAAGACGGTAGACCCAAGTCGCAATCTTCACCTCCACTGATGCTTTTGGCAAGTCTCTCTCTTCAAATGACACTTTAGGATCTAAGGAGGAAGTTGCTTTTCCCCTTCCCTGTGTGAGTCATTTATTTCTATCAGTCTTGTGAAAAGGCTTTGATCTGCTCCTATTAATTCCCCATCAATGAATGTGTATTGAGCTTTCAGACTTTGGAGCATTTTGAATTTCTGATTTGTGGATTGGTAGTGCTAACTGTATATATATTTATAACAATCTTCTATTTAAATATATGCATATATTTAATAATTATAACATGTGTATGTATTTTAACATGTATCTAGAGTTATCAATAATCTGTACATGGTATTTATTAACAGATTAACTGACTAATAAGCAAAAAAAATTTACTTCACTATAGTAATGATAACATATAAAATGTATATAAATATATATTATGTTTGCATATAATCTATTTATATACATATATGATGTATATACAAATAAGTTAAAGCTGTACCATTTTTTTCTGCGAGCGTCTTTGGTGTTCCATCAAAGAGGAATGATGGGGGAAGTAATGTGACTGAACAAGACCGTGGTTTCTCTTCCTAACAGGTTATGAGCACAACTTTAACACCTATGATGATGATTACATCACAGACCTCAACACACCCTATGACTATGAGTCTGTGATGCATTATGCACCTTTATCATTTAATGCAAATGAAAATGTTCCCACCATTACGGCCAAGATCCCTGAGTTTGATTCCGTCATTGGGCAACGTCTGGATTTTAGTGAAATTGATTTAGAGAGGCTGAACCGAATGTACAATTGCAGTAAGTACCCCCTGGAGCTAAGCAGCGACAGACTGGCTGCAGCTGAATCCTTTATCCTTCACGCTTTCCTTTACTTATTATTTTCCTCCTCCTCAATGTTCTACTTAAGGGAACAAGCGCAAGCTTCATAATATTAGTAACTAGACAACTTACTCTAGACTGAAAAAAATGGGTCTGAATACTGATTATGGTGTTGTTCCTTGTAAGGGTTCAGCATTGTTTGAAGTTCAAGACCGATAATGGACTTGAAAATGTTTTGTGTCCTGCAAAGCTCCCCAAGGTTATTTACCTAGAGTTACTCATTCTTTTGAGGTGGGTTGTTTCCTAAATTGACCCCTGTAGTCTTCAGAGACACCATCTTTAGTTCTATGCAGTGACTATGAACAGAAGATGCACATTGTACAAAGCTCTCCATCTAGGGAGTTCTTGGTTAGCATTTACATAGCAAAGTGTGATTAGAGATCTTTTTATCTTAACTCTGAGATTGATAGGTTTACATCTGAGTTGATATGTGCTAAGATTGGATGACAGTAGGATTTGTATTTGAGAAAGAAGAAGAATAAAGGGCTTATGATCCTGCTATATTTGAACAAAGAAGTCTCAACATCTTTTTATTATAATTTTTTCATGATACAATTTCTTTGACTCAGGGATTTCCCCTTCCACCATCATTCCCCTACTGCTTTCCCCTATATTGTAGCAACAGTTTAGTCCCTCAACAACAGTCACAATTCCATCATTCTGTTACTTAAGTGTAGCCTGACATTGCAGGTATAGAGAATGTTGTAAAATCCAGCATTCTAGTGTCAAGATATACTTAACAGTTTCATCTGGAGTCCATCTTTTATTCAGAATTAGAGATGCATAGAGCAATCCATCTCCATTTGCATGATATACTTGCCTGCATTACACAGATCCTCTAGATAAGTATATGTATGTGCATGCTTAACTATGTATCTGTTGATCTTGCATTTTACAGGAAGGTTACCTTATATCAGCATCTTAAGACTTTATATCGATTTGGAATGAGATGCTTTATGCTTTTAACCAATTTACAAATTCTTTGCAGCTACGACGCACACCTTTTTGGACCACTGTGACTTTGAGAAGGCAAACATTTGTGGGATGATCCAGGGTACCAGAGATGATGCTGACTGGGTCCATGAGAACAGTGCTCTATCCGGACAAGCAGATCACACCTTGGGGGGACAATGTACAGGTCAGTGAAGATGGAGAGATGACTCATCAGTTCAGTAATGGAAGCCATCATGTTTTGCCTCAAATGATTATTGGTTATCAAGCTTGAAAATGTGAACAAAACCAAGTAACATTTTTACTATCATAAGTATTACATAAAAAATATCCAGGCTCTGAGCATACAAAATATGCACTTCAGTGATGACAAAACAGATATGAATAGTTGTTAAGGCATAATTTTGTAAATACAAATAATGACTCTAGAATACTCTCTTTTAACAGAAATGTAATCTGAATAATGTATATAATATGAAATTTCTAGTACTAACATATATCATGAAAATGTGAAGTTAATTTAAAAACATTTAACTTAATATAACAGAAATATTAGCATTCTCACATATAATCAATATAAAAATTTATGATATATTATACTTTTTATATATTGCTACATAAAATAATCGAGATCTGAAATTCTTGACATTCTTACAGCAAATGCCAGTTTGGACTGACAACAGTTAAAGCACTAAATGACCATGCAGGTTTGGTAGCTTCCATAACAGAAAGCACAGCTTTGGGTAATGTCTGTATATGGTTTGTGTAGTGAAAAAAACCACAAAATCAGAACACTTGAGTTTGAAAGTTACCTCTTCTGTGTATTAACTTTAACCAATGGAAGTTGTTGTTGCTGAATATGTGCTTTTTACAAGCACTTACTTTTACAGGCTTCATAGAACATCAAGATATTGATAACAGTGGGAATGGGAGAAGTTCCAGCTCAGCAGCTTCACTCCATACATTTCTTTCACCCTCCTTTATTTGTAGAGCCTCCATTTTTTTAAATTTCCATTTTATCATCTTTTTAAGGTATACCTGCCACTCAGACCATTTCTATTTCTTTGAAAGTAGGTTGGGATTACATATTACAAAAACTTGAAATATACTTGATGATTATGAAATCCCTAAGTCCATACCTATAAACGTTGGTTAGACTTCTTTCTGAGAAGAAACCCAGTCACCCAGATGCCAAACCTCCAGGGAGAACGCCAGAAGTCATAAGTCTTTGGCACTCTTCCTCTGGCCTTGGCAGAGAGCAGGAATCTTGATGACACATCCTATTATCAGGTGTGCCATCCCAGGTGTCCAAAGGGTGACCCAGGCCTGAATTTCTTTCTAAATTATCAACCATTGTAGCCTGGGGTCCAGTCTCTCCTGTGGGCTTATTGCTAGGCTAACACACAATCCCCAAAAGAAAGATGACCTTCAGGTGGGAAGAATCTGGAAAAATGTTCTAGAACATTAGTGGTAAAGCAAAGAATTACACTCCAGAAGAAATATGTGGAACTCCACTTACACATGCTCATCATGATATCCTCTTCCTGGTCCTGGAGGAAACTCACGTGCATCATGGGAAAGTGAGTGTGCTGAATTTGTACGTAAGGAAAATTGTGGAAAGTTGTCTGGCTTACTTATTTCCCACCTCTCTGTCTTCAATGTATTTTATATTGTTCTTCAATATAAAAGCTTTTAGTCTTGTTGGCTCTACTTCTCTGTAACCCAACAATGCAGTAATTCATGATGCAGAAGTCTCAGACTAGCAAGTTCAAGTATTGTAAAGAACACACAAGTGTAAGAAAGTGTAATTTTCCTTTTGGCAAGGGTTGTTACCAACAGAGAGGGTTATTTACCTTGTTGAGGCAGGATAATAAAGCAAGGAATACCAGGGAGCATTGCCAGAAAACCAAGAACTGCACTGGGTGTTTACATCATGTTGTCCTTCTCAAAATGTTAGAAAGACTTAGTTGTTTTAAAGGCAGAGCTACAGAGAGAGAGAGCGAGAGAGAGAGAGAGAGAGAGAGGGAGAGAGAGAGAGAGAGAGAGAATCAATCTTCCATCTGTGGTTATTTCCCAAACGATTGCAACAGCCAATGTTGGACCAGGCTGAAGCCAGGAGCCAGATATTTCCTCCTGGTCTCCCACATTTGGGCCATATTCTCCTGCTCTTCTAGGTGCATTAGCAAGCAGCTAACTGGAAGTTCAGCACCTATGTGGGATGCTGGCGCTGCAGGCAGTGGCTAAATCCACCATGCCAATTTATCAACCCCAATCTGAAAATTTTCACAGGGTCATTTGGTAAGAGTTTGGACACTGGAATACAGTGTAACAAACCTTTTTCATTTTGTTTTATGTATCAAGATTATTTTTTGTGCTTGACTTGAAAAATATTCTGGTTTTCCAAATGATATATTTAGCCACTTACTTGTTTTTAGGAGAAACAATTTTGAGACATTCAAATTAGACAAACCTTAGGCTTTGACACTAATTACAGATTTGTTTAATACTCTTTTGCTGATATATTTTTTCCCTTACAACTTTCCATTACCTTCTGGAGAAATCCTAAATCCCTTTGTGTCTTGAAAATTCATTCTTAAAATATAGTAAAGATGATTGTTCACGCTGATAGACACATATCCAGTTATTAGGATGTTTATCATGATGAATATTTCAAACCCAAATCCTACATCTCTGAACCCCATGATTTGTTACATGACCAGGAGACCAACTTGCTTCCTAAGAATGAATCCCTAATGAGATCATTGGAAAAAAAAATTCATCTTACTAACACCAAATGTCATCAATCCTTGGTTGAAGCCTGTTTCTTTAAGCCAGAGATTTGTGTCTCACAGCCTTGGGAACAAAAGCATTTATAAGAATTGTGCTCAAACACAGCCTTAGCCAGAGAGTATGGCAAATGAAATGGAGACTCCCCAGTGACAAATGACCTTCCTTTTATTTCCCCAGGAAAATTCTAGATTTCAGTGCCTGGATAATGGCTGTTGCTCCCTATTTTACTTGGCCTGGGAGGATAGCAGCCTGGGGTATCAGAAGCCAAAGATGGGATGTTGGGGTGCTCTTTCCACAGATGGCGGCTACTTCATGTACTTCAACACCAGTGTTGGGACAATAGAAGAGGCAGCCTTACTGGAGTCTCGGATTCTTTACCCAAAGAGGAACCAGCAGTGCCTGCAGTTTTTCTATAAAATGACAGGAAGCCCTTCAGACAGACTGGTTGTCTGGGTCAGGAGAGATGACAGCACAGGCACTGTTCGCAAGCTGGTCAAGATGGCAACCTTTCAAGGTACTTGGAAGCCTTTACCCAAGGGACTGGTTTGCTTTAAATTCTTGGACTATCTTCCTTCTCTTCTCATTTCACCCCTTCTCCCTTCCTTCTGCTTTCCTCCACTTTCCTTTCCTCTTCATTTTTCTCCTCTTTCTAAGAGATTAACAATGTATCTGGCATGTTATAATCGTTCTGTGTATGTTTTGAGCTTTCAGAAATTAGAAGCAATATTGAAAGTTCAGGTGAGGCTTAGATAATTGTAAGTCACAACATAAAAATCACAACCTAAAATTCAGCATTCTATGCTAACATCGGGAAAGGGGTGCAGTTATGTCAGCAAACACAGAAACAAAGCTGAAACATGTGGAATTAAATGATAGGGGAAAAGAAATTCATGATTAAGATATGAAAATGAGTTTTTAAAACACATTATGTAATATCTCTGCCAGATACTTCCTGTTACTGAAAATGTGTCTTTGTATACATTTTATGCATTTTTAATAGTACCTACCTTGTAGGATTGCTGTCAGGAAAAACTGAGGTAATTTTTGTAGGACATTTGGCCAGTACCAGATTTACAAAGAGGGCTCCTACAGTCCTGGCTAAATTGTTCCCACTTACTTCTTTGTCCTTAGGAGATTCTGATCATAATTGGAAAATTGGTCATGTAACACTCCAGGAGGATAAGAAGTTTCGCTACCTTTTCCAGGGCACAAGAGGAGACCCTCAGAACTCGCTTGGGGGAATCTTCCTGGATGACATCACTCTGACAGAAACCCCGTGCCCTTCAGGTGTTTGGACAGTGCGAAATTTCTCCCAGCTCCTCCAGGAAACTGCTCAAGGTGACAGAATCCGGAGCCCTCGATTTTACAATTCAGAGGGATATGCCTTTGGGGTGTCCTTATTCCCTCATGGCAGGCTAACCTCCACAAGAACGGAATATGTGGGACTGACTTTCCATGTGTGCAGTGGAGAAAATGATGCCATCCTGGAGTGGCCAGTGGAAAACAGACAGGCAGTTATAACCATACTTGACCAAGAACCTGATGTCATGAATAGGATGTCATCAAGCATGGTGTTAACTACCTCCAGCCTCCACACATCTTCAGGTGGGTCATTTGAGCATAAATGCGAGCTTTTCCTTAACCCAAAGGGAAGAATAGATGCGAATCTTCACTGTATAGGGGAATGTAATAGTCCTTTCACATTTTTTTCCTTTGGGTGTATTAACAGCATAGTCACATTGAGCATGAGTTGGTTAACATTTTCAATGCCATCTTATTTCCCTTCTAGTTCCTAAATTCACCCATCAGATATCTATTGTAGGCTGTAGTGTGCTTAGCAGACAAGTAGATCAGGGGCTTTCTGCTTCATCGATTGCTAGCTCACTAAGACAGATGCTGTGATCATTTATCAAATACTCATAATTCACTATGCAGAACTAATGTCACACTAACCTGAAGCTGTCACCCTGTTCATCAGTGTGTCCTTGAAATAAACTTACATCAATAAAAGGATGACAACTCCATTTATTTTCAAAGGAAAGTTTTAAGCCCTAAAAGGAAGAAGCTATATTGTTCCTCATTCTTCCTTAAGGAATCACCCAATATTGGACAATTGACCATTCAGAGCTGTGATTCTCCTGTCTCTCCCCCACTAAAACCTTTGATTTTAATTCTCCAAGAAACAGTAAATGACCCAATCACTTTTCAACATTTTTTTGGATCAACAAACCCTGCAAAAATTTGGAAATGAACTCTATGCTACTTGGAAATGGGGCGGGAGAGCAGAGAAATCTTACATCTCCTTAGAATGTGTGAGGAAGACAGGAAGTATAACCTATCAGGAACATAACAGGTAACTTACAGACAACAGATTCAAATCAGCATTAGACAATAGTAAAACTACAAAGACATACAGGGGGAATCAAAAGCGATCCTGACAATCTCTTAACAGGAGGTCATATGCACAGAGCAGGGGGGAACCCCAGAGTGGAGCAGGGGGACAGGAGGAGGCTTGTATCCCAACCCTGGAGACTCCCGGATCCTCACCAAGGACTATTTAGTACGGGCATCAAGGACTACATCCCAACTGCCAAAGAGACTACGGGGAATTGGAGTGCCTTCGGAAGCCGAGAACTCTGAGGTCACCCACCCCTGTTTGGATCTACCACATGGAATGAAAGAAGATCAAATCCTTCCTCGCAGGATCCAAGGTCTGCGGAACAACAGTCAGGAACCCTGAACGGTCTGCAGAAACAGAAGAGCAGTAAACTTCCTTCGGGACTAGAGAGAGGAGCTTTCTCTGGTCCTTACTTAGTTCCAACATTGGATCCTCACCCTCTCTTGCAATGACCATCAGGGTCACTCCGGAGCCCCTCCCCAAACACACACACACACACACACACACACACACACACACACACATTAGAATAGATAGACAGAGAACAACATGGAAAGCTTAGAACCAGACAGGAAACGGTCAGCGTGGACTCACACATACCTTACTAGGTGGGACACAAACAATAGTTACTCCTCACTAGGGTATTGAAGATTTCTCTGCACACCCATCCTAAAACTGTTCTGCACCTCAATGTTGACATATGCCTTGTTTGAGTTAAAACCCAGTTTAGACTATCCTAAAATGTGCCAAGTTCAGCAAACTTACGCTTCAACACTATAAACTGCTAAATACTAAAATGAAAATAAACACAAGACAGCTGAATAGTACCCTATAGCCATTTTAAGGTGTATAGAAACTGGTAGTATATAAACTAAAATTGAAACGTTAATGAAGTAGTCACAGGATGTGGTTAAGAACTTGCATTTTTTTAACATATTGGTTACTCAATACCATGTCAATTAGTTCCATAATGTTGTAAATTGTCATTGATGTTATGTTGTGGCTTTAAATTGATTGGGATGATATTCTGCCTGCTCTGCCTTCAGACTAGAGATGGTCTCCCCAAGAAACCGTTGAACTTATCTGGATATTAAGATGCTGAACTCTATGTTTGGTATACGATTGCAATGAAATAATCTTGACTGAATTTAAAATGTAATGCAGCAACAAGGTGGAGGAATCCATCATGGGGGAAGGGCACACGGGGAGGGGTTGGGGGAATCCCAGAGCCTATGAAACTGTGTCACATAATGCAATGTAATTAATAATATATATATAAAAGAGGTAATGTGATTTTATGTTTCCTGTACCATGCAGCAATCAATGGCTCTGTCATCTGGGACAGGCCATCCATCGTGGGCACCTATGATGAGGAATGTGATTGCTATAGAACTATTGACTATGGCTGGAGCAGTGTAGTCTCCCATCAAATGCTGAGAAGGAGGAGTTTCCTTAAGAATGATGACCTCATTATTCTTGTGAACTTTGAAGGTACTTTTTCTGGTCTTCATGAGTAGATAATCCTATAGTGTGGGTGTGTTCCTTGATTTGAATGGTAAAGGACTCCTATCTTTCTTTCAACTGTCCTTGGGAGAAAGTGTTAGCTCGTGGGTAACTTATCAACTATGGAAGATTGCTGGTCTCAGTTTAGTTTTACTCAGCTCAGCTGTACTGAATTTATACTTCTTTTTGCAAGTTTAATAAATTAAAGCTTGGTGGAAGTATTTTAAAATGGAAATAGCTCATGTCCTGCATATCGGCTGTATTCAACAACTCTTCTCCATGTTACTCAGCGTGATGTCTGGGGAATTTTTTCAAGAACTAGAAGTTAATTGTAGTGCGGTATTATGCCTAAGTCTTCCTTACAACGTTTTATCTGTATCTTGAAGATATCACCCACCTTTCACAGACTGAAGTCAGCACTAGAGACAGAAGTGCGACCCCCCAAGGCCATGCTCTTCAAAGCCAGGAGCAGCAGACACCAAGAGAAAGTTCAGAGATGGCCGAATCCGAGGCAGTCCTCACTAACAGCCTGAGCCAGGGGCAGCCTAGCCGACAGAAGCGGGCTGTGAAGAACACGGGCGCTGTGCAAGACCACAACTGGCCTCAGGACTCCAGAGACCCGTGTGACCCAAACCCCTGCCAAAATGAAGGCATCTGTGTGAATGTGAAGGGCATGGCAAGCTGCAGGTAAGCTGTGTAGCTGGGGAGGTAGATGCTGGGTCAATGGCAATTGCGTCAGAGGGTCAGCTGTAGGTGGATTTCCTTGGCTCTGTAAAGGGGCTCCCGGGACCTGTGGAGGGCAGAGGAGTCTTAGTCAAGCCTAGTCTACTGCTTCTTAACTTGTATATCTTTCCATCTCTGGGTCGTTGTGGATATCTTGAATGTTCTAGGAATTTCTGACTTTACCACTGCGCTTAACCCATGATCCATAGCTTTTAGCTATGCCATGGCTAATCGCTGTGGGGTTCAGGACCAAGATTAAATTAAATTTTCACAAATGATATTCTTAATTATTAATTAAGGTTATTGTTTTAGTGCAATCATTTGTCAGTTCTGTTACACTATTCTTATACTCAGGTTTTCAATAGTAACAGTAAAGCATCTGATCTTGATGAAATATTAATAAGAACAATAACAGCGATTATAATAACAAGAACAATAATAGCAATAAGAACATGAAGATCACACCACTCACTATGTGGTCTGTGCCCTTCTGACCATGATGCAGGCCTGATCTAAATCCCTCTTCACCATCATTCTGTGACTTAGAGCTTTCCTTACTCCCATTTAGTACATTAGGAAGTTGAAAGGCTAGGTAATTTTCTTAGAGCAACCCTTGTGGACTTACATCCAGGTCTGTCTTCACAATTTGTTGTATTCAGTAGTTATTTTTGTGTAATGCTTGTTAGCATAAAGAACATGAAATAAGTTTCATGAAAGTATGAATACAGAAGCACAGGCTTCAGGTCACAGAACAAGAACTGAATTGGGAAGATTGTCTGTATCTCAAAACACCTGCACTTCCTGCGAGTGTTCTTCAATATCTGCTTTGTTTCTTCACCACAAAATTGAAATAATTTTGTATGTACATATTTCTGCAAAAATTCTACAGAAATGTCTTCTATGCCCTTCATCTACCTTTGCTTAATGTGAACATGAAATGGTCATTATATGATTAGCAAAACAAAAAAATAAATAAATATGAATACAACACTTCAAAGCAAACTAAAATCTTATCAAGATCTCACCATGTTTTTCAATGATGTATTTTTTTGTCTTTGGGTTAAATTTATACATTTTGGGAAGGCATTTAAGGTTATGCATTTGGGGTAACAATAGCAAAGTCACTGAGCATGACTTGCCTTTTCAGTGTACATACAAATAGAAGTGTGACATCCATTCACATCATTGCTGGTGATATTAACCTTCAACACTTGGCTCACCAGGACTCTCTACAGAAAGAGCTACCACTCCTTCCTACGCACTTCATCTCTGGGATCACACAGACATCCTCTTTTCCTCAACCCACACCCACCAAATTCTTTCTCTATCAAGTAGGTCCTGTCCACTGAGAGCAATCACCAATTATCTTGGTGATTTCTTAGTTCATCAACTTTCTCCATACTCACTAATTAGAATTCTTTTATAGAGGATAGCTGTTTCCTATGCTCATTCATTGGCTCATACTCATTGAATTATTTGCTTATATCAAGAAACCCTAAGTGCTTTAATTAATATATGGATCATATTTTAATAATTTCTTTGCTTATTCTATTGCTCATATTGTTCTAATTTTGGCTTTCGGAAGCTCTTCTAGGTTGGCTCTTTTGCTTTTAGCCATCACCCAGAATTTTATGAGTAAAATGTTACTTTCTTGTACCAGAGGATACTCCAGGCTCCTCTTTTTGTTTTCCCCTAGGCCAACCCTAGAATGAACCATTTTTTACAAAGAGCACTGTGCTTCCTTATATTGGAGAATGATCATGTTGTTTCTTTAGGGCTCCTCAGGCATGGACATGCACTTTTTGCTGTTAGTTTCTTGAATATCAAATTCCAGTTTGCTCCCAGCCTGGCTTCATGCTTTGTAGAGTGAGGAAGCCCAGGGATTGCCACTTGTATGACAGCCTCCAGTCAACAAGATTATTCTTTGGCAACTTCCCAGTGTTGAGATGAGGTCTTTAAATAGTATCAGAATTAATGAAAGCAGTTGTTGACTTCTGAGCATTTCATTCTGCTCTGGTGAGTAGACTTTGTAGTAGAAGTATTGTTTGAAATGAATGCTGAAATGTAGCAATGTAAAAAAAAAACAAAAAAGAAACATCATCCTTAATACATTTTTTGCGGGATTAGTTAATCTGTATACCAAACTGCATTGAAACAAACAAACAAAAAAAAATGCTGTTCTGGTCATTGTGTGCCAAACACTTGAATAGGCCCCATGTCCTCATCCCATGTGACTTCAGGGTCACCCTGTTAGATTGCTGGCAGTCCATTATTTGAAGTAATATTTTCATTGGTCTAGTCAAGAGTTTCAGGCTCCAACTAATGCACTAAGTCAGACACTGTCTAGTTTATCGTATGAACTATTATTAGGCAGCATATATGCTAAGTGCTCTGAACTTTCCTTCTGAACGTTTGCTGTCCAAGAATATTAGGTTTGATAGCTTACCTCTTGGCATTAAACTTCATCTGAGAAAAACGTACTAACTATGTAGTCTTGAGCAAGTTATTCAACCTTTCTGTAAAATGAAGATGATAAGAATGGCCTGGTAATAACCTGTGTCTTGAAGGATTATTACAAGATTAAGTTCACTGATGCATAGAAAGTGCTTGAAATGAGGTCAGGCATGTGGAACTGTTCACTTGTTATTAATAGCCATGATTCAAGTGATATAAGCTGCCAGGAAGCTCTTGAGACCCAAGTAGCTCCAATATTCATTTTGTTTCCACAGGTGCATCTCTGGGCATGCCCTCTTTTATACGGGAGAGCACTGCCAGACCATGCAGGTCCATGGGAGTGTCATGGGCCTGATGATTGGAGGCATGGCTGGGACGATCGTCTTGACATTTGTCATCCTGTCCATCCTGTTCCAAAGACCGAAGCACTGATCTACTTGCTAGCATGGTCCAGCCTGCACATGTGCCTCCTCACAGATCATCCTTTCTTGTGGTCAAGGCAGTTAGGGGCAGATTTTATCAGTCTACTTTGAACAGGGCTTCTGAGGACCAAGGCTTCACCTTAGTTCTCAGCTTTACTGTTTTGCCCCTCGCAGGGGTAGTGTGTGCTTCCAGTGTGCCTAGGGTGTCCTATGGCAGCACTCATCACGTCTCACTCTCAGTCATTGTTCACCCACTGTCTTTCCTGTAGATTGGAAGCCTCGTGAGGGTAGGAGATGTTATCCTCATTCACCATGCTAGCCCCGGTGCATGTATGGCTGACACACAATGGGGGGCAGGGAGACACTCAAAAAAAATCTTGAATGAATGAAACAATAAGTAAATGAATAAGATATAGTAACACTCACTTCTATCTTAAATTATCTATGTAAAATGCAAACCATATGTTGGTTGAATTAGAATACAGTACTAATTTTTCATCAGACACAGCAATGTTATATTCTTTTAATGTCTTGTCAAAGAATTTGAAATAATGATTCATCCCTTTTGGAAGATGGGCTTTTAAGATTTGCTTTCCTCCCTGGATTCTAAAAAAAAAAAAGAACTTTGATAAATAAATGTTTGGTTATTACATTTTATGTGTCCAGAATTGTGTATAAGTATGGCTGTGTGAGTGTGTGTTTGGGGAGAGGGTGTCCAAAATCCCTTTCTCAGATTTTTTCTGTATTAAAGTGTCCCTTAAGTATATTCATGCATAAAAATATTGTACGAACTATCCACATAAATCCATAGAGAATTTCAAGAAAATAGCTTTAAAGATTTCTTTATTTTTATTTAAAATGCAGATTAACAGAAAGGAGATTCAAAGAGAAAGATCTTCTATCTGGCAGTTAACTCCCCAAATGGCCACAATGGTTGGAGCTGAACCAATCTGAAACCAGGAGCCAAGAGCCTTTTCCAGGTTTCCTGTGGGTACACCTTGGATACACATAGGGCCCAAGGACTTGAGATCCTCTGTCTTCCCAGGCCACAAGCAAGGAGCTGAATCAGATGTGGAGCAGCAAGGACATGAACTGGCACCCGTGTGCCATGCTGGCCTTGCAGCTGGAAGATTAGCCTGAATGCCACTGTAGTAACCCCTTGAGGAAAAATCTTTAGGACCAGGTTCTTTTCATAATTTTTTTAAGATTTATTTATTTTATTACAAAGTCAGGTACACAGAGAGGAGGAGAGACAGAGAGGAAGATCTTCCATCCAATGATTCACTCCCCAAGAGGCCACAATGGCTGGAGCTGAGCCAATCCGAAGCCAGGAGCCAGGAGCCAGGAACCTCCTCCAGGTCTCCCATGAGGGTGCAGGGTCCGAAGGGTTTGAGCCGTCCTTGACTGCTTTCCCAGGCCACAAGCAGGGAGCTGGATGAGAAGCGGAGCTGCTGGGATTAGAACCGACGCCCATATGGGTTCCCAGTGCATACAAGGCGAGGACTTTAACCACTATACTATCGCACCAGGCCTTTTTTTTCATAATTTTTAAGGGGATCAATCTACCTGGGGTAAGAAAGGCCCAAGGTCAAGTTAATAATGAGAAAAGCTGTGTTTTCTTTTCTAATCAATAAAGACCAAGCTCTAGTTTAATAAAACAACAGAAGTCAAACAGCCTCCATGGTCCAGAATGGATGTTACCAGGCTTCCAAAGGAGACACCATGTAGAAACTTCCTAGAGATAAAATGCACTGGAAACATTGAGAAGATTGAGAAAGTCTCTTGACTGCAAAGGTGTGAGAACATCATGCGGCATTGAGAACAGCCTCCAGGACTGTGACTAAATCATGAGGTACAGTGGAATGCCCAGGTTGGCTGTTAAAACTGCTGGGCAGAACTACATGGCAATAGTTTCTGGTTAAGCTTATCTGAGATAGGATCCAATGGTCTGCATTTCGAATGCATCTTTGGACCATGCTGGTCCTCTGGGCCTTCAGCACACTTGGAGAACCACTGCTCTAGTGGGTAGAAAATGGATCTGGAAGTGGGTATCCTGGCTGCAGGATTAGATTGACCAGCTAAGTAGCTGTGTCATCTTAGTAAGAAATCACTTCAGCTCTTGGTCTTGATTTTACTGATCTGTTAAATGGAAACAAGAGCTGGCTACCTCCTTCCACCTGAACTTACCAACCACAGGCATGCAGAAAAATAAAATGGAGTATGGATATGAACATATTTTTTAAGTTAAAAAGTTTGAAACCATTGCTCTTAAATTTCCGTGCTAAGTAGAAAACCACTCAGCTACCAGCTCAGTTACATGTGTCCAAAAACAAAATTGAAAGTAGTCTCTGACTTTTATTTCCTATGTGCATCTCACTCTTGCAAACCCAGAACTAATTCCTAACTAGGTCTTAAGAAAGTCATTCCAATGCTCTGCTTAGTGTCCTATCTCAGGAGTAGGTTCCAGTTTTCGCTGCTACTGCTCCTGCTCCTGCTTCTCCTTTGGTTCTAGTAAGAGGGTTGTGTCCTGAGCCACTCCTGGTTTACATTTGGTCCATCTCAGTGGGAGAGGCCCTATTTCAAGCCAAAGGTGATAGTCTTTTATATATATATATATATATATATATATATATATATATATATTTACTTTTATTGAAAAGGCAGATGGGATTAATGGAGGGAAGGAGAGACAGAAAGATCTTCTATCTGCTGGTTCATTCCCCAAATGGCCACAACAGCCAGACCTGAGTTGATCCAAAGTTAAGAGCCAGGAGCTTCTTCCTGGTCTCCCATGCAGGTGCAGGGTTCCAAGGCTTTGGACCGTCCTCAAATGCTTTCCCAGGACGCAAGCAGGGAGCTGGATGGGAAGTGGAACAGCCAGGACACGAAGCACTGCCCATATAGGATCCTGGTGCTTGCAAGGTGAAGGCTTAGCCCTTGAGCCATCATGCTGTTCCCAAGAACAGTATTTTTCTCTAGAGGAAATGCAAGTCCAAATGTCAATGGTAACCTAGTATTTTGATCTAGTACCATAGGCCATCTGAGGCTGAAACATTTGTATCTTTTTCTGCAGATTCTCTCTAGCACCATTGTCTTCTTCCTAGGTTTATCACTTGGTGAATAATGATCATGTCTGTTAATTGACCAGTGCTCAGACTCATTATAGATCAGACATTATATTTAGCTGTTTGAATACCATAATCTCAAAAATCCTAAAAGGACTAGCAGATAATTTTTTTCTTTAAGGTTCTGGGAAAATGGAAAAATGTTCATGTGTGATGGGGAGACCTGTAGAGAAGTTAACACTTAATAATGCCTAGCTGGTGTAAGACTCAGCATTCTGATGAACAACATAAGCGGCCAGCATGGTAACTAAATGGGGTAAGCTGCCACCTGGGACACTGGCATTCCACCATACCCACTGGTTTGATTCTGGACTGTTCTGTCTCCTATCTGGATCGCTGCCAATGTTCCTGAGAAGATAATGGAAGATGGACCAAGAATTTGGACTCCCACCACCCACGTGAAAAAACTGGATGGAATTCCAGGTTCCTAGCCATTGTCATCATTTGGGAAACGAATCAGTGGGTGGAAAATCTGTGCGTGCATGCATGTGTGTGTGTGTGTATGTATGTGTGGTGTGCACGTGCGTGTGTGTATCCTCTCTGTAACTCTTTCTTCCAAATAAATATATAAATGCATACATTTCATATAAAAAGCAATGAACAGCACAGAAAAAATGAAAAGTCTTCCTAGTGCCTGGGAATTTGGCTTCCTTGGTGTTGCTTAGCAGAAGAAAGTCAAAGTGGCTTAAGCATCTAACCAAGTGCCATGTTTCCCTCTACCTCATCCCTTGGGTAAGTGCATTTTGTAAATTGACCTGAGACAACCTGAGCCCTCCTCAATGTCAGGCACTTTAGGTATTATCTGGAGCATCCGATAATTACAGGTGGGTGTGAATTATACCCAGCTCCACAACAAGGCTAACATGACCAAGATTCGGGCTAAATTCTGCTTCATATTCCCATCTTGCCCCTACAAAGTCTGAATAGTCACCAAGCCTGTTTTGCATAAGTGGGGAAGGGCTCTGTGCTTCTGGTTTCTCTAGCAAGCTCCTAGAGTTAAAAATGTCTTCTTTGCATCTGCACTCAAATAAGTTGAAGGCTTAAAATCTTGCCCTGTGTATTTAAAATCTTGGCCCAATACATAATTCTAATTAGGGGCCTTCAAATGCTAGCTGTTTTTGGAATCCATATCCCTGCCCATAGTCTACAGAGAACAGTTAAACTGCCTCCAGGGTATGGATTACAGTCACCCATAGTGCACCATGACCAGTATCCATGCTGATACAATCACAGTCTGATTCCATTTCATCTTGAGTTCCTCCTTTTTAGTGAATCTGATCATCTGTTTTATAGCTTTACAGAATTATAAGAGGCTATAATCCAGCTGTTCCACTTGAGTGCCCTGAAGCAATTCTGCAAAGGGCAAGTGTCATAGACAGGTCCTGGAGCCACCTATCAGCAACATCCAGTACGCTCCTTTGGTAGTGGAGAAGTTTAAAAAGGTCAGTAGTGGTGTGGGGGGTAGTTTCCAAGAAATATAGGCTAATCTCCACTTAACAGTATGTCAATACCATTTTTGCTTGCTCTTCATTTTTTATGGATGCCATTTTATATCCCATTAGTCACCTATCCACTCTTCCACATGCTTATCAACATCACTAAAACAACTTTGCTATATTAATTTTACATAAGTGTGATGGATTTCCCAAAAAGAAATGCCACATTTATCCCATAGTTGTGGGTGCCATTTGACAAACGTTTGCAAACTCTACTGGGTGGCGATGGGAGACAATGGGGTGGGGCACTGGGGACTGCTAATGAGCACAGAAATGAAAAAGAAAAGATTTGTCAAGGGTGGAGCAGCCTAGCAAGGTTTGTGTGTGCACCTGTGTGTGTGTGTGTGCATGCACGCACACACACATGTGTGCTTTCATGTAAGTGTGGACAAGCAACGGAGCCAACAGTGAGAGGGACTGAAGAAAAGACCAACCCCTCTGTTCCTTTTATGGTTTCCAAGGGCCTGACTTGACTTGAAATCCAGAATGAGTTGAGACATGGTCTCAATGGTCTCATCTGGGTCACAGCTTCCCTTAGGACAGTCTGACCCACCTGTGACTCACCAGCTCAGTGGAAATACTCAGTCATGTTTAAAGGTTCCTGTCTGGACAAGGGGAAAACAACAAATGGCAAAGTGGAGTAGGAGACAGGGGAGACTGAAAGGCCAGGGAGTCCAAAGAAGAGACAGGTAGAGTAACAGCTCCTGGTCAAAATGCTCACCAACACCCCTTCGGTCTCATAGAAATAGAACCTGCAGATCCTAGGTGGCCAAACAGCCACTCAGGATGTAGCTCACAGTCTTCTCTTTCCCTTGCAGGTAGCTGGATTAGGCAATCTACTTGCAAGACAGTGGAAGCAGAAATGCTGCTTGTTGGCTTCTGGAAAGAAGTCTCAGTGATGCATACTCCTGGTCCTTTCCTCCACCCTAAGGACTGAGCAAGGGAGCGGGTGATGGGACCTACTGCCTGGGACCACACAATAACCCTGGGGAAAATCTTTCTTAGAGTGAATAAGCACACAGCAGGAGGTATAGCCACTGAAAGTCAAGCAAGAACAGTACTTGAGCCCCTGAACCCAGCAGTGCCTGAACGTATGTCCACTAGTATTTTTCCCAGTTATGGAGCCAATAACTGCCTATTTTTACTTACTCTAATATGAGCTGTGCTTCTGTGAGTTGTAACTAGGAGACCTACTACTGTGGCAGCATACAATTAACTCATCCATAAAGATGGCAAGCAATGGAGTTAGCTGCAGGATTAAATAAACTCATGTAATACATCAGACCTCCAAAGCTGACTGGAGCTGCAGAAACATGGAATCTAACTAAGCTTGTTACATGATTTCTTCTCACATTCTGATTTCATACTGGGCATGATTTCAATTCAAACCTTGGTGAAGGGCCCGGCGGCGTAGCTTAGCGGCTAAAGTCCTCGCCTTGAAAGCCCTGGGATCCCATATGGGTGCCGGTTCTAATCCCGGCAGCTCCACTTCCCATTCAGCTCCCTGCTTGTGGCCTGGGAAAGCAGTCAAGGATGGCCCAATGCATTGGGACACTGCACCCGCATGGGAGACCCGGAAGAGGTTCCAGGTTCCTGGCTTCGGATCGGCGCGCATCGGCCCGTTGCGGCTCTCTTGGGGAGTGAATCATTGGACAGAAGATCTTCCTCTCTGTCTCTCCTCCTCTGTGTATATCTTGCTGTAATAAAATGAATAAATCTTTAAAAAAAAAAAACAAACCTTGGTGAAGTTACTGTCTAGAGGCTCATGTGTCTTTGGGGTTTTTTTCAAAGTCTCTTAAATCAAATGCAAAAAATTGGAGGATACATATATTTTCATTCTGAATAGAGTCTCTAAATTTGAATTCTCTCTCTCTCTCTTTGCCTTTGTGTATGTGTGTGAGCACACATGTAACTTCAGTATGGACAGTATGATACAAAATAATCACTAATTTTTTAAGATTTATTTTACTTTTTATTGGAAAGTTAGATATACAGAGAGGAGGAGAGACAGAGAGGAAGATCTTCCATCCAATGATTCACTCCCTGAGTGGCTGCAATGGCTAGAGCTGAACTGAACCGAAGCCAGGAGCCAGGAGCCTCTTCTGGGTCTCCCATGAGGGTGCAGGGTCCGAAGGGTTTGAGCCGTCCTTGACTGCTTTCCCAGGCCACAAGCAGGGAGCTGGATGGAAAGCGGGGCTGCCGGGATTAGAATCCATGCCCATACAGGATCCTGGTGCATGCAAGACGAGGATTTTTGCTGCTAGGCTACCATGTTGGACCCAATAATTACTAATTTTTTCATGAGCAATTGTGTCCTAATCTGTGGGCCTTAATAAGAATTTCAGAACATGTGGCTTGTGGTGTTGCACGGTGAATTAAGCTTCTGCCTGTGACACTGGCATCCCATACAAACACCAGTTAAGTCCCAGCTGCTCTACTTCTAAATCAATTCACTGTCATTGTACTTAGAAAAGAATCAGAATATGGTACAAGTACCTGGGGCCCTGCCACTCAGAGGGGAGACCCAGATGGAGCCTTTGAGTCCAGGCCTTGGCCTCACTCAGCTCCAACCATTTCAGATATATGCGGAGTGAACCAGTAGATCTCTTTTTCTCAAACTCTGCCCTTCACATAAATCAATAAACCCTATTTTATGTTGTGAAAACTGGAGCACAAGAGAGTTACTTTACCCAAGGTGAAAAGCCAAGAAATGGTGAACCCACAGTTGAAGATCAGAGATTAGCTATGAAAATCCAGAGATAAACTATGATCTTAATCAGCACCCTGCACTCACCCACCAACCATCATTTGATATTACACAACAGCCCCTGGGCCCTGACCCATGCAAATGGAATCCAAACAATTTCAGCAGCAAATCAACTCTGTTTCCATCTGCATATCCTAACGGAAAGCACGACTTGGCCAAATGTATTAGGACAAATGTCTCAATTTGGAACTTGATCTGTTTAAACACAGCCCCCAAATCATAATTTATTTTTGGTAAATCATATTTTCTTCCTGTATGTCTAAATGACATTCCCCACTCTGAGAATTCTTGATGGAACAGTGACTAGAATGGAAATAACCCCACTGACAATTGGAACCTCATGGGAAGTTCATTTGAATGGAAATTAAAAATGAGAATAGCAAGTACAGTCACGCTTTCAGTCAGGGAGTCTACAAGGTGGCTGATTTACTTTTAATAAGACAACACAGCAGAAACCCTTTGAGAGACTATGTGCCCAGGACATTGGCCAGGACATCCCAGACTGTCCCTGCATGAAATTATAAAGGGAAATTTGGTTTGGAGAGATCTTAACTCCTTTACCCTTTCTGTCACTATTTTCCTATAATCTCATCTTGTACCCATAGAACTCTCCCTACAATGCAAGCCAACTTTTAAGAATGTCACTGGTATGGAGTAGCAATATGCTTCATGTTTCAGGTCAGACACTTGGTTTTCAATACCTGATCCTATTGCTTCTTAGCTGTGTGATCCCAGGAGAAGTTATCAACCTTTCTGTGCTTAGAGTGCTGATCTGAAAAATGAAGAGAAAAATATTCAGCCTTGGGTTGCTGTGGGGTCTAAAAGAGAACATACTGTTAAGAAGTAGATGAAGTCACAGTAGATGACACTGTATCCCAGTGAGGTGGGAATAGGTCCTTTTTTTTTTAATTATTTATTATTTAACTTCAGTAATTACATTGTATTATGTGACACAGTTACATAGATACTTGGGTTCTCCCCACCCCTCCCCAAACCCTCCCACCATGGTGGATTCCTCCACCTTGTTGCATAACCACAGCTCAAGTTCAGTTGAGATTCCCCCATTGCAAGCATATACCAAACATAGAGTCCAACATCTTATTGTCCAGTCAAGTTCAACGGCTTCTTAGGTATACCCTCTCTGGTCTGAAGACAGAGCCAGCAGAGTATCATCCCAGTCAATTGAAAGCTCCAACATACCATCAGCAAAAATTTACATCATTATGGAATTAATTGACATAGTAATGAGTAACCAATATGTTAAAGATAAATGGGAGTTCCCAGCCACCTTCTGTGACCACCTCACCTATACTTCAATTTTAGTTTATACACAACATATAACATTCAAAACATAACATGTTATACATAACATCATATCATCTTAAATCAAGGCAAACATGTGATATTTAACCTTTTGGGATTGGCTCATTTCCCTTAGCATTATGGTTTCCAGTTTGGCCCATTTGGCCACAAAGAACTGCATTTTGTTTTTTTTAATAGCTGAGTAGTATTCCATGGAGTAGATGAACCATAGCTTTCTTATCCAATCCTCTGTTAATGGGCATTTTGGTTGTTTCCATGTTTTTGCAATTACTGATTGTGCTGCTATGAACATAGGAGTGCATGTTGGTTTCTCATAGAACAAGTGTTCTGGATATATTCCTAGGAGTGCTATTGCTGGATCATACGGTATGTTGAATTTGAGTTGTTTGAATCTTCTCCATACTGATTTCCATAGAGGCTGTACCAGCCTGCAGCCCCACCAGCAGTGGAGTAGGGTTCCTTTTCCCCACAACCTCGCCAACAAGTGTTGTTGGTGCTTTTATTCATGTGGGCCAGTCTTACTGGCGTTAGGTGGTACCTCATTGATGTTTTAATTTGGATTTCCCTTATTGCCAGGGAACTTGAGCATTTTTTCATATGCTTATTTGCCATTTGGGTTTGTTCCTTTGTGAAGTGTTTGCCCATTTCCCGTGCCCATTTCTTGAGTGGCTTGTTTGTTTTGACATTTTGGTTGTTTTGTAGCTCTTTGTATATTCTGGAGATCAGCCCTCTATCACCTATGTCGTGTGCGAAGATCTTCTCCCATTCTGTGGGTTGCCTTTTTACTTTGTTGATTGTTTCTCTAGCTGTACAGAAGCTTCTTAGTTTGATGAGGTCCCAATTGTTTATTTTGGTCTTGATTTCTACTGCATCTGGAGTCTTTTTTAGGAAGTGAGGGCCTACCCCTAAGTGTTCCAGTGTGTTTCCAACATTTTCTTCCAAAAGTTTGAAGGTTTCTGGATGTAGGTTTAGATCTGTTATCCATTTAGATCTGATCTTAGTGTATGGTGAGAGATGTGGATCTATTTTTTTGTTTCTGCAGGCTATCAACCAGTTGTCCCAACAGCATTTATTGAACAGACCTTCCCATTTGCCTGGATTGTCGTTTGTCTTTTTGTCAAAGATTATTTGGCTGTATCTGTGTGGGTTTCCTTCTGGCGTTTCTATTCTGCTCCATTGATCTTCCTCTCTATCTTTGTGCCAGTACTGCCAAAAGCAATATATACATTCAACGCAATCCCAATCAAATTGCCCAAAACATTCTTCATGGAACTGGAAACAATGATCCAAAGGTTCATCTGGAAGCACAAAAAACCACAGATAGCTAGAACTATCCTGAAGAACAGGAAGTTAGCAGGGGGAATCACAGTTCCGGACCTCTGGACATACTATAGGGCAGTGGTTATCAAAACAGCGTGGTACTGGGAATAGGTCCTTTTAAAACGTGCACAAGATGTTTACTTCTGCCCCAAAGATTTCCAATTTTGTCAAAAGAACAGCAAAGAAGTAATGAAGTCCCTTTAATTAACAAGGGTGCAAAATGCTCGTTTCTCTCCAAAAGCTGCATCTAGTAAGACCAAAGTTCTGGTCCCGTTCAGAGCTGCTAGTTTTATCACTGGAATAGCAAGCAATGGTGAACGGTAATTAGGTGGAATCCCTGGGATGTGAATCTTCATTCCACTGGGTTTCCAATCTTATCAAGAGAATAGCAAGGAAGAAGTGATCCAACTCATTTGAGCTTTCAGCTCATCAGGAGAATAGAACATTGTCAACCCGGCCCTCGTAACAGAGCTTTGTTTTGAGCAAGCTGGACAACATTGAACCCTCTAACTGACTGGTAATTGGTGCTTTATTCATTCCCTCAAAATAGTGCTGGAAAGATTCCACCTCAACCAGCTTTGGGGATCTTTCTCTCTGACTGGCCCCCATCCTGTACACTGTGACAAGCGATTTCTCAAGTAACCTTGCTTTGCTCACTGATTTGTCCACCTAGAAAATTCTCCTTCATGTGAGACAAGAACCAAGGTAGCCTCCTTCCGTTGCACTGATTTCCTGGTAACACTATGTCTCTGTATCATAGAAAACCACCAAGCACACAGTAAGAGCTCAATACATGTCGGCTAGCATAATTATATGTGGCATCTTTCTACACTCCATGAAAATGTGTATTGTAGACAAAATTATGCAGGGATTTAAAAAATGTTTGTAGCAAAAGAAATATTTTTAAAAGAGATTTATTTATGTACTTTTTTTAAAAGATTTTTTATTATTATTTGAAAGCCGGATATACAGAGAGGAGGAGAGACAGAGAGGAAGATCTTCCGTCCGATGTTTCACTCCCCAAGTGACCCGCAACGGGCCGGTGCTGTGCCCATCCGATGCCGGGAACCTGGAACCTCTTCCGGGTCTCCCACGCGGGTGCAGGGTCCCAAGGCTTTGGGCCGTCCTCAACTGCTTTCCCAGGCCACAAGCAGGGAGCTGGATGGGAAGTGGAGCTGCCGGGATTAGAACCGGCGCCCATATGGGATCCCGGTGCCTTCAAGGTGAGGACTTTAGCTGCTAGGCCACACCGCCGGGCCCCTATTTATGTACTTTTAAAGAGCTACAGAGAGAGGGAGAGACAAAGAGCAAGAAATCTCCTATGTGCTGGTTAACACTCCAGAAGGCTGCAAAGCCAGGCCGGGCCAGATCAAAGCCAGGGTTCTGGAGCTTCTTTGGGGTCTCCTGCCCAGGGGGTAGGTCCCAAACACCAGGGGCCTTCTTCCTCTGCTTTTCTCAGATCTTTACCAGAGGGCTGGATCGGAAGTGGAACAGCTAGGACATGAACATACACCCACACGTGAGATGAACAAGTTACAGATGATGGTTTTACCTGAGATACCACAATGCCAGCCCCAACAAACTTGATTTCATTTTTTCCATGAGCTCTGACAATTTTCATTTTTATCTGAGGATCAGTGGAGTTGCTGTTTGCCTCTGCCAGAGGAATTTGCACAGCAACTTTCCCTCTCTGTTGAGAATGCACAGTGTAGGGACTCCAGGGACCCGAGCAGCCTCCCATCACACAGGGCCTTCTCCCATCCCCGGGACGGGCTGCCCTGTGGCATAGAGCCAGCTTAGCTTGGTCCTCTGCTCTAAGCACAACCATTTCAGTGCTGCCCTGTCTGTTCTCTCAGATCAAACTCAGTACCTTGTCTCAGCTGCTGGCTGGGTGTCAGACCCAGGCCCAGCGACAGATGCAAGGTGCCATGAGTATGAAAATCCAGTCCAACAATAGCTTCCCATTAGTTGAGTTGAGTTGAAACAGGGAAGGGGATCGCCCAAGTTCATCCTTTTGCAGCGCATGCCTGGAAAAGGTGCAATTGTCCTGTGAAATAGAGAATAGGTGCATGCGGTTTCCTTCGGTTACCTCTCAGCAATCAATCTGGAGTAGGTAGGTTGGGACGCCTCTGGAGCCAATTTTAGCTCCGCTGTTGCTTCCATGAATAAGATTCATTCATTGATGGAGGAAAGAATTAGAAGCAGGGAGCTAGCCCAGCTAGTATCTCTTAGAAATGTACACTTGCTTGCGAAGCCAGCATGTGACTGAACTGATTTCTCTCTGTATTCATCACTTTTTGGAGTCTCCTAAAATAAGTGTTAGGAGATAGGGAGTGATTGCGATGCGTTGTTCCTGCTTGCTTTTCTGCGTTATGCCCTGCGTTCACCCTGTTCTTATGACTCAAATTACTTGCCTGTATGTTGCTTATCAGGCACTTCATCCCCTGGTCATCCCCAGTCATCTTGGACTAGAGGAAGGACCCTAAAGCAGGCGCCTCACGCACTGTCCACTAGGTGGAGATAGAACCTCAGAAGTGCAGGCTCTGAGGCTTTGGGGGCCAGCTGTGGCTTATTAGCCCAGCTGGAAATTGCTGGCAAGACTTTGATCAGAAGGACAGCTGTGAGAGGCTCCTGGGGCACAGGAAGCAGTCAGTGGATGTACAATTTTCCTCGGTTCATCAAAATCAAACAGCTCTCCCCCCAACTCTTGGCAGGAGACAGGAGAGAGGCTCCAAAACAGGCTACAGGATCCAATGTCGATCTTGGATCTGATTGGAGTTATTGGCAGTGGAGAGTAAGGGCAATCTTCCTCTTACATGACTAATCTGCCCATTTCGCCTTTTGAGAAGCCAAGTGTTAGTGTGGCTTCCCCACCGCGTGGACTTCATCTGCAATAGCCACCAGCAAAATCCCTCACTTGGCTCTGCACTAAAAACCAAAGGGGAAGGGGCTCTGCCGTGGTGCTGGCATCCCATATGGGTGCCAGTTTGTGTCACTGCTGCTCCACTCCTGATCTAGTTCCCTCAATACAGCCTGGGAAAACAGTGGAGGATGGCTCAAGTTCTTGGAAACCTGCATCCAAGTAGGAGACCTGGAAGAAGTTACTGGCACCTGGCTTCTGAGTTTGAATTAGCCCAGCTATGATCTTCGCAGCCATTTGGGGAGTGAGCCAGACGGAACATCTCTGTCTCTGCTTCTTTGACTCTGCCTTTCAGATTAAAAATAAAATAAAATAAACCTTAGAGATAAGGAAAGGAGGGTGCGGTGCCTTAGTGCGTTAGATGCCAGCGTGGGGTATCTATATCTAGTATCACAGTGATATTGTGAGTCCTGATTCCTCTGAGTTTCCTGCTGTTGTGCACCAGGGAAGTGGCAGATGAAGACTCAAGTACTACTCATGTGGGAGACCCAGAGTTGTGGGCTCCTGGCTTCAGCTTGACCTGGCGCCAAATGCTGGGACGTGAGCCAGCAGATGAAAGATCTTTTTCTCTCTCGTCTTCTCTCCCCCTCTCTCTTTCACACAAATAAATGGTGTTTTAAAACACACACACACACACACGCACATGTTCTGCTGCTTCTCATAGCAGGTTCCTGTGTCTTTGTAGGCGTCATTTGTGCCTTTGGGGGACTTGTCATGGATACTACTGACAGTGGCTCTTTCATCTCACAGTTCACAGGTAAAACGAAAAGGATAGGTAAGTATAAAATTACTAAAAAAATGGCATGGCTGTGGCTAAACCACAGGACTCCCAGACCAAGTCCTCTCACACCCTGTCCCAACACCTGGAGTGGTATTTGGGGATAAGTAACGGGTATGTGGCACTGCAACTGGCTTGGTGACTTTTCTCTTTTCTTCTGTCTTCCTCTGTGCCTTCCACACTCCGTGACAGTCAGAAGTTTATTGTGTCAGCCCATTTGTTGTTGCTATAGCAAAATATCTGAGTCTGGGTAACTTAGGAAGAAATGACACTGGAGGCAGACATGCCCAGCATCTGCTCTGTGTCTGGCAAGGACCTCCTGCTGCAACACTGTGTGGTGCTCGGCATCCCACAGCAAAGCAGAGTATGCATGCTTGGGTCTCTTCCTGTAAACCCTCGAATGCCAGCTACAGGCGCCAGCCACATGACCCCATGTAGTTCTAACTACCTCCCCAAGGATTCTCCTCCAGACACTATCAGCATTAGTTTGAAGATTAAACTTCCAACACCTGAAGTTTGAGGGAGACACACAGACACACTCAGGAAATGTGGTTGCAATTATGAATGTGCCAGAAGACATCCCTCTCTATAGGATTCAAGGACTCTACATTAAGCTGTCAGTGAAAATTCCAATGATCCCACACACAACTGTTGGGCAGAGCATGGTTTGTTTCCCAGGCAATTAGGTAATGAGAGTATTGTTTGCAGGATCCTTGTTTAAATCGAGCTAAGGTGCTGGATCATCACACACTGTGGGTAAGGACAGGGTAAGGAAGGCACCAGCCCTGTTAACAGGTGGGATCAGCAGCAAGCTCTGGCATTTCTCATGGCTGGAAAACAGCAAAGATTGCTCACTGTTTGGAAGACGGAACAAAATGCTGGTTGATGTGGCTAAGTCTGAGGCTACAGCCACACAGCCTTGCCCTAGAGTAGACAATTCACACAAAGAAGGCTCACAAAATTGTATTAGATATTTTATTATTACAAGCATGGAAAGGAACTATAATTGCATGCTGGTATACTCTATGACATGATTTAAGAGATCCCAAGTCTTAATTATCAAAACACAAAGCATCCAGTTTCGAAGCTGGCATCTTCCTTGCAAGGATAGGGCACTATTCCTGTTACCTTTTAAAAATGCATAAGGCAATTATGTCCACAAGAAGCTCCTTTTTTATATTTGATGTTAGAAGAATCAGATTTCTGCTAATATGGGTGACCAGCTTTATCTTTGCAGAACAGGGGCCCCCTTGTACTTTACAATCCCATGATACAAATGAAATTCATCCCATTTAATCAGCATTTCCAGGACCAAAATGTTTTCTGTGTATTCTTACATGACTTTGCCCTACTCACCTCATCTTCATGTCACTTACATTCCTGAAGTCTTCCAATATACACTTCTCTGAAGTTCTCTACCCAAACCACAAGAAGGCTGTGGTTTCCCATAGTGTTTCTACAGTTCTGGTCTTTACAAGCAAGCTACACCCCGAATAACTCATGAGCATTGACTGACCTCTTTTCTTATCTAAACAATAAGACAAGGCAGGAGATGGCAGACACATGGCTTGTTCATGACATGATGTGCTACCTTACTGCATTCCTTGAAAACACTCCTGCTCTTTCTATTAATTGCTCATCTGTGAGTGCCCCAACCTCCCATCCTCTGAAAGATGGCAGAATGAGAAAAAGTCATAGCCATGACAATCTTAGAGGTCAACAACATGGAAGCCAAGTAGACCACTAACTACTAGGTTTACGCCAGGGTCATGTCTGAGCCCATGTGTCTCCTGCCCTCTGAGATTGGCTGCTGACAGCCCTAGAATCAATATTAACTAACAACTGGAGATCTCAGAACCACATGGGCCTCCTGCTTTCCCATCATGTACAGACCTCTCAACTACTTTCTTCTACAGTTTAGAATTCTACTTAGGCAAAGAGTAGTGGCGGTCAATGGGCTGACAGCCAGAAAATGTTTTGCCCAGTTTTTTGTTTGTTTTTTTTTTTTAAAGAAACATGAGCTAAAATTTGGATCCAGCTGTGCGCTGAGGTTTGCAAGTGGGGAAAACACACACACTCCCGAATATCTGTGTGTGCGTGGTGCGTGTTTGTGTGTGTGTGTGTTGGGGGAGGGGAGAAGGAGTAGTAATGGAACGTGCCTCAATTAATGAACATGGGCACACAGCCAGCCTTACATTTCTATGAAACTCAACTGACGGTTCCTGCCATTATCCAGGTTCCCTTTACAACCTCCAGCACAATGTTTCCCTAGGGATGCTTGCTGAAGTGGGTGGAAGGTCATTGTTTCTTGTTGTCTTGCATTTTTTGAACATGACGGCCATAGCCTTGTCCCACCAGTGGATTCTCGTTGGTTGTTCATGTCAAAGTCGCCCACTTGCCCTTGTGCTGTTATGACCTTGCATCATACCTCCTCAATATAATCCTAGGAATCATATCACAACTACTCTTCCTCAAGTCTTTAGTTTTAATTCGGTTGATACCCTAACTCAGTATTGAGCTCTGATAAGGTTGGTATTTACCTTGAGAATTTGCTCCACACGTATATCCTAACAATCACTTCCTGCAGCAACTTTACATAATGACTCGTTCAGAGAAAGGGATGTGACAATTCTCAGGCTAGCATCAATGTCCCTTGCAAATGCAGAAATCAGAAGCTTGATGCAAAGCACTGTTCATACCTCTGCTCCGTGCCTCTCATTCTCCATGAGGACGGTGCAGTGGCAGTCGAATCAAATTTTATAATGAAAGGAAGAGAAGTTTTAAGGGACTGAAATATTACAAAGGAAACTCTTTTGGACCTCAGTAAACAAAGCACTAGCTCTCATACACTGTGTCCCTGCCTTCCCAGTGGTGGTCCAATGTTGTTCTCAGTCCTTATACAGACCACAAAGTCCACTCATTCCAAAGGGTCCCACAGCTTGACTGTGTCTCATTCTCCTTTTTGGATCAAACTGTGATTGAGAGAGCATGTTTGCCATGTCTACAGCACATGGTGAACTCTGCTATGGGCTGCATTGTAATAAATATTTATATTTTGTATGAAGTACACACACAAAGCAAAACACCCATACACATAATTCATAATCAAATTTTTCAGAAAATCTCTGCCATTTGTACTTCAAGATAAAGTATCACTAGGAATACAGAGCAATCAGCTATAAATTCCTTCTGGAAGCTTTCCATGTGACTGAAAGATAAATTAGACTATAAAGCATGCATAATGGATATTTGTCTCAGAATCTAAACACTGAAAGAAATAATACACAGTGAGCTGTACACGCACCAGGGGCTGTTATATACACAGCAACAATAATAAGTAACAACAACAACAATATACAGTGCTTTGAGATGATTAAACTCTATTCTATGATGCTCAGAGAAGTACCTGGTTAAAGCTGTTACATACGAAACAGTTGGCATCTGTTTTCACTGCAATATATCAAAGTTGGCAATTAATGGGTATAAATATATATATATATATATATATTTATATATATATATATATTTGCTTTCAAAATGTGGAGCAAAATAAAACATAAAGCTTTTCTGATAAAATGTAAAACAGCTAATCACAGTTGAACCTGCTTCGTTCTGATCAGGAATTGTTATTAACTTCCTCTGCACACTCAGTGAGCTTAGCCCAAACCTGGATGTGCATAGGAACATATGCACCTGCATAGCATCAGGGGAATCAAGTCTCCTTCCACTTACAATTCTTGGAAATGTCATTACCCACATGAAAACATCCTGATAATGTAATTTCCTCCTCCCTTTCCCCCCATTCTTGGCTAAGAAAATATTAGGATGATATTAAACCCATTCTCAATGGTTTACTCCTAGTTTCCATTTTTGAGTCAACTGAAAAATTCTTAATGGTTTGGTATCTGAGAGCTTATGCTAGATCGTAACATGTGATCTTTAATGTTGTTTTCCTTTGTTATTTTTTTCTGTTTCTTTCTTTTTCCTTTTTTTCTGCTCCTTCTCTCCTCTTCCTCTACCTTTCTCTCCCTTCCTAGAATTCACTGGAATTATTTCCTAGCCACTACTTCTTTACTTATTATTTTAATAAAAGCTTATCTTTGTGTCCCACATATGAAAAGTGAAAATGTCTCTTTAAAATGTCATTTTACAATATAGACAAGAAGTTTGACCTGGGAGACTTGAATTTTCTTAAATACTATACACATTTGGGTATACCAGGGGCAGGAGGAGGGAGCAGAAAGGAGAATAACAGTGACTTTTAGTTTGTCTTTACAAAAGAGTCTTCTCTAGCAAGAAAGTCTTCAGGGTTTGCTCCCAGAGGCCTGCGAGAGAACACTTTACCATGACTCCAAGAAGGTCTGGTTTTCAGAGACACATCCATATTTGAAGAGGTCACATGGGTTGGATTTTCCTGTTCTTAGTTGAGCAAAGAATACGCACTGGACGAGTTTTCCAGAGATGAGCTGGTTGTTTCTGGGGTGGAGACATTATATGTTCCTGAAAAACAGAGCAGCAGTTCAGCTCTGTAGACCAGTCTTCTTGACCCCTGAACTATGAGCGTCTTCTCATGGACCAAGGACGCTCTAGTCCTGGAGTCAGGTAAGCTTGTCCATACCTGGAGACCCACCATGCCTGCCCTCCTCCCAAGGCCCAGAAGTGCCAGAGAACACACTGAGCTGTGGTTCTCAAGCATGCGTGCAGCCCACAAGCACTAACTACTTCAAATCACCCCAGCAGCCAGATTTCCACAAAAGACAGGAAGATCACAACGTGGAAAGCTTCTCCACATGCCACCACATGCACAGGCCTGGGGAGATCTGCTTGAGAGAACCTCCCTGGGTGATTCGGGAAAGCTCTTTGAAGGAATCTGGGAGTTGCACTGAAAGTCAAGGTTTGTAAAGGGAGGAGAAGGAAAGGTGAGAGAAAACGGCAAGAGAAGAAAAGGCAGGACCCGAAAGAAGCAGATGTCAAGGACGCCAACAGAACCAGTACAGCAAGAAGGCCAGTCTCTGAGCAACTGCACAGCTGGCATGGGCAGACTGGGGGGCCGGGCAATTGTGCATAGAGAGAAATAGTAGGTAGTGTTTGCTGAGCAAGGGGAGAGTTGAAGGGCCCACCCTACCATTACATTGGTGAACTGCCACTGCTAACAAGGTTTCCATCATTGCCTGGGGGGACCTTTGGGGAGGCTGACAACACAAACAATAGTGAGAGTATTACGAACCCCCCAAACAAGTACAAGTGGAGCTGCGTTCATGACCCTGGAGACAGTGGCCATGGCCAGAAATCTCAGAGTTCACATTCAACATTCATCCAACTGATTCAGAAATAAGGAACACATCTTATGGGCCTCACACATCATAATCCTGACTTCATGGAATTCTTTCATCAACTTGTCATTCTCTCTAACAAATGGTAAATGTTGAAGAAAGATTCTAGTCCAGTGTAATTGTTTTAACACAACTAAGTTTTCTTCTTCTTCTTCTTCTTCTTCTTCTTCTTCTTCTTCTTCCCCTTCCCCTCCTCCTCCTTCTTCTTCCTCTTTTCATTTCTTGCCAGGTAGAAACAGTGAGTTTGCAAAATCAAAAGTGAAAATCCACTACTTTCATGTGCAATTCATCAAACTGAAGCAGAAAACACCAAATTCTCTGGAGGTTTAATAACTCTCAAAGTTTGCTTTTGTATGAAAAGCATGGTTTGGAACATTTCCAGGTTTCACTTGTGAGATCTGTTCGGTTCCAGAAAGCTGGAATACATCCTGGAGTGTATTTTCCCAGAGACGATGGTGATATGGGACAGGGGATTCAGCAAACAGCAATAAATAGCTGAGAGCCTTTGCCCAAAGTCATTAAGAGTACTTATTTTGCATCAACAAGGTATATATTTTAACTGTGAACATTTATAATTAAATAGCTAACGTGGGTGTATGTGGCTAATAAACATCAACATGTACACTAGCATCTGTGAAAAAGGGAAAAATAATACATGAAGTCACGAATTGGACGCTGTAGAATTTTCAAAATATATTCATTGTTGCACCATAAGCCAGAAATGTGACCTATTTATTTCCATTCACCATAAACAGAAAGGGCGAGGAAAGCAATTACGGCTCTCATCTTGACAGTGGATAGTTTAATAAGCATTTTCCAAAGGCTGGTCTAAATTTAATATCTGATTCATTGTAAGGGACCATTAGCTGTTGATTGAAGAGAGTTGCCCCTGTATAGCATCCTGGTGATTTGCGAAAATGTAAGCAGACCTTTACATTGAACCTTTATCCCAAACGAAACCATTTCAAGTAAATCCCAGAGAATTGGGACAAGAGCAGGGGTGTTGAGGGCCCCACATTAAGAAGTGCTTGGAGGTTATTATTTACCTGTTTTACCAAATAAATTGTTAAATCTTCTTGATATTGGAGAGCTCATAGAAAATACAGGTGTGGTTGAACCTAGAGATGTTGTCTAGAAGACAGAAAGGAAAAAAGAAAACAGTCATAAAGCACATTTATAGTGTTTTGAGCTGTAGGAAGACTGGGATTGTGTCCTCTACTGTTCACTTCCTGTATCTCTAACCCCATCCAGTTAGGTCACCTTGACATTCTAGAATTGCATCATCTGTATCAGAAAAAATAACCTTGAGAGATGGAGGGAGGAGGGAAAAAGAGAGACAGAGAGAAGAGAAAGAGGATGGATGGATGGATGGATGATAGATAAACAGACAGATAGGGATGGAAATAAAACTAGAAATAGAGATGAAAGAGATAAAGAGAGAAGAAATGAAGGGAGAAAGAGAAAGGAAGAAAAAGAAAGAAAATTAGTCTTTCAATATGTTTTATTGTTTGATACATTTTCAGCATCTTCTATACATAAGGGAGTCAAATATATCCAAGGGCAACATATATACTCCAAAACGGAATGTAGAAAATTGCACCCATTCTTAAAATTGTTTTCTCTAATTTCTTAAATGCTACTGGTAGTCAGTTTCTTGTGCAAAGTTTTAGTGTTAAGTTTATATACTTTGCCATTTAAATTCAAATGTTAAAGCATAGAGTAGCATCTTAAAGATAGCTCTGTGGTTGTGCCTAACAGGCATAATAAGGTGAGAAGCAAAAATTTCTGAGCAACCCATGAAAAACTTAATAATGGAGGGTGAGGGATTGGGGTATAATGTAAATAAGGCCACTGATAAACCCCAAGGAGAAAATATAGTGCCCTCCACTTCTTACTTGGGAAATTAGCAAGGATATGACATAGGAAGCTTCCACAGAGAAAAGTGTTACCTTTGAATGTTGAGAAGACCATCTTGACAATGAAAACTTATTCAGCAAAGCTTCCTGAACCTGCATTGTTTTAAAGATACCATCATAAATTCGTCATGCCATGCATATTTTGGACTTTTCTAAGAATATTAACGTGTACTTGTTCTTACCTTCTGATCCCAGAGGCATCCAAACAGCAAAATGAATAATCCCTGGGAAAAGGGATTAGAAAAAGGTGCGTGTTAATCATACCCTGTTGTTTTGTACAATTATTAGCCTTGTGCCAAATATTTGCTACCCATCTTCCCATATGAGTTTATAGAATTAATCTAGGACATAATAACTTTAAAAGAGATGCAATAAATGGTCCTGAATATTATAATCTTGGGAGAGTATTTTCTAATTTCAATTATGAACAGGAGATCCTGCTGGTTGCTCTTACGCTTACAGTATTTCTCATCCATTGCTACAGGCTGTGAAGAGAAATTACAGCATAGAATGAGATGATTATTTTCTTCTCACTCAGGCATATCTTGAAAGTCATTAGATAGGAGCCTTATAGCTTGGAGCTGTAGGTCCAGCAGAAGAAGTGAGAGTTATATGATCTTGGAGCAAAAACCAGGAAGTTGTAACTCAACTACACCTCAAGACCTCCTGCCTCCTCATTAACTCAGAGGAGTGCACATTCTGCGGCAGGATTATTACTTTTCAAAATCTTACACCTCAGAGGCTGAAACAGAATGAATCACTCCTTTCCCTGTATTCCAAAGTCATCCAGCCTGCATGTCGGTGATAGTTCTTTTAACAGTTGGCCTGCACTGCAATTAATTATGTGTTGTAGTAGAGAAGAGAAAAGAACTCTTTCCAGCTTACAAATAATCCAACAATCTGTCTGCCACTTATTGCTCAATGTATGTTTCCAGAGAACCTATTATGTAACACACAGCATTCATTTCATTCACATGGTTACTGAGAGCCTGATCTGGTACATGGTCTTTAATAGGTGCTTGGGGTGTAGTAATCAGTAAGAAAGATGTGATCGCTGTAGGTATGACACAGAGTTCACTAAATTCCTATGGAAATTAATCAGAGATTTTGCCTGTTTAGATTGTGGTATTTTCACTTAGGAGATAATAGACTCAATCAATATAATGTTACAGAAATTACAAAATTTAGAAATGGTTCTTTCCTCTTCCTTGTATTACCAGGGCATTTAGAAGATCTTGGCTTAGACAACTAAGTCATGCATGCAGTTGAGGCATGAGGTTCCTGGGAACAGAAGAATGTGTTTCTGTCTCATTGAGTTCTTGTAATTACCACCTTTTAGGGCTAATCCTCTAGACTAAAGTCCTTCCCCATTCCTACTCCTGTTTGTGTTTCTGTCATTAGTGTGTCTCACAGAAACAGAAACTTTCTGAGAATCTAGGCACTTCAAAACTTACCTGGAAGGCATTGAGGAGAGTAAATATGATATGGAACACAGCATTGCTCCCTTGGAACACAGTAGCAAGACCAAAACCCCATGTGAGTCCCAAGAGTGGTGTGAGGACCCCGATGCTCTTGCTGATCTGAAATAGGCTGCTCTTTTCTTGTTTGCTTGGCTTGTCTCCAATGGAAGGTCTTAAAATCTTGGTGATGACCACCACTGTGATGGTCACATTGACCACCACAATGATCAGGGCTGGGATGACGAAGGCAAGCAGGGCCTTGGTGTCATCCCAGTTGAGCCAACAGGCATTCTTCCTCGTGTAGACTTCCTGTGGCTGGGTGGCCCCCACTGTGATGACTGAGATGACAAGGGGACAGCCATAGCCAAGAGAAAAGGCAATGGCTTTCTGAATGGACTTGCTTGCATCATGCAGGATGAAAACCAGGCGATAGAAGAGCATGAGGCCCAGCGCCAACATCCAGAAGAAGACACTGAGGTAGAAGAAGTGGATGAAGAAAGTTGCAGCCACACAGGCTGTCTTGTTGAGTGGGTAGTAATAGTCATGGATGGCAGTGGCTACAATGAACCAGGTGTCAGCAACCAGAAGGGAGGCAGCAATGTTTACTATGCAGATATGGCGCATGTAGGAAGTTCGGTTTTTGGTGACTGATTTCCACACCATTGCCTCCACCACTAGACAGGCCGCTAGGCTCAAGATAGAGAATCCCAATCCAATGTAGGAAATTATATCCAGCAGTATCTTCAAGAGGGAGTCAGAGTCTGGCAAGTCTGGGGACATGAGGATGGAGAATGATGTCAGATGGTCACAGGTGCAGAAGACACTGTCCCGGTCCATTTCTTTGACATAGCATCCACTGCTGTCCCACCCTCCTGTGTTGTTGGCAAGACTGAAATTCCAGAAGACACACTGCGGGTTCCCAGCTGTAGGATCGTTGATCTTAAAAATCATGGAAATCCTGAATGGTGTGGCTATAGTGTGGCTGACGGTAGTTGTCATCACCAAACTATTTGCAAAATCATCTCTCTGACCATCCTGAGCAAGGATGGTTTTGAGAGTTGGAAAAGCCACAGTGACAATAGATGAGTCAGGCTGCATGTTTTCCAGCTGACACTTGTCAATGACCACATTGCCCCAGAGGTCAGACTCTGGGAAAACAAATCTCTGTTGATATGGCTTGGGGTGACCAGATTTTATCACCATGCTCCTCATCTGCACATTAGGGTGGGACAGGGACAAAGAGGTGCTATCCCTAGACTGGAGGGCTTGCGAAAATCTTTCCACAGAATGCAGGAGCTGTGAACTTTGGTCGCTTCGTTGCTCTTGTAAAACCTTCCAGGTGCTCAAGACATTCTTGCTGAGGATGACATTAATGGTGGCAAGCACATGCTGTAAGTAACAAGGAATGGCATCATACCAAATTCTTTCAATCATAAAAGATAAATTTTACCTCCCTGGAAACTAGTGGAGTGGTTATTGGTAAGTTGAAGACAGAAGAGAAATATGGGGTAACCCAGACAAGGAGGTGCTATGCCTCTCACGGCAAAGGTTAATGAAGGATGGGACCCTAGTCTGTGTACATTCCTTAAACACGGAGTATTACTCACAATGAGAAGCACCTAGTCACCATTCAGGAAGGACAAGCTGGCAGGCAAGAAGAGATGTTTTGTGTCTGCTCCATTGTGTTTTAAATATTAAGTATGCAAAGGCTTCATGGTGATATTTTAGCAGAAAGAGTAAAAAAGTTCTAGAAGTCTCTCTCAAACTGGGAGCATCAAAGGAAGTGGGAAATTATTGTCAGAAACAGCTGTCTTCTCTGTGGAGCAGTTTGATTTGCTCCTACATGAAGATGGGCTTGCTATTTTCACACATAACTCTCTCCACAAATGATTTCTGTGCCTTTCTTTGCCTTACTGCCCTCTGGAAGTATAATTAGGCTGAGTAGTGGCCCTCAAAATGATATCTAACTCCCAAACCCTGTGATTGTCATCTTATTGAGACCAACAGTATTTGTAGATAGAATTACTCAAAGTTCCATGCTGGAATCCTTGGCTGAATTCAAAAGCAATGACACAGTCTTTATAAGAGATAGAAGAGAAGACTAATGGAGGATTGATGGAGGCCACAGGAGATTGGATTGGTGCAACCAAGAGCCAGGGGATGCCTGAAGCTAGACAAAACTGGAAGAAGAAATGAATTCTTTCAGAGCACTGGAGGGTGTGTCTTTAGTTAATATCCTAATTTCATACTTCTACCCTTCAGAACTGTGACAGAACATATTTCAGACATTGCATGCTCCTTACTTTACAGCAGGCATAGGATATTTATATAACTTCTTGGCATGTTGTTATTAAGTTCCTGAGCAGCTGGCCTCTTGATAGATTTGGCTGGGGGAGGCACTGGCAAGCGATGTGGAGGGATGAAAGAGAGGCTGAGATCCTCTCCTTGATGTTCCTGCCATTGCCTCTCATTCCCTCTGTTCTTAGCACATCTCTGAAAGTAGTTGTGGCCATCTAAGACTGTGCCTCCCACTGAGTGCCACTCCTGCAAACCTTCAACTCTCATGGGCCTCCAGCTCACTTTTTCTCTTTGCCTTAGAGACAGGTAATAGCTAATCAATAGTACAGGTGACAAGGTGCCCCATGACCTTTTTATTTGTTTCTTTTTTAACTCCTGGATTTATTTCTGCAAGCATCTTTTCATTGGAACACTAGTATGGGTGGATTTTATGTCTTTTACAAACCCAGATTGCTTCAAAGTTCATGGAGTGTTTGACCCTGGGGGACTGCTGCTATGTCCATATTCTGAAAGTATCTAGTTCCTGATTTCCCCCAGAAAATAGATAAGAATTTATTTTGTTTTCATGAAGAAATTAAAGCAAAAATTCACTAAGAAATTCCTCTGAAGGTCTAAAGCTGAATGCTAGGAACAACCCCTGACAGCCTAAAAGCCATAGCTGGAAGCACATGTGTCCAAAGGGGAACAAAGGGGATTAGATACTAATGTGAATGGCCTTCAAAGGCCCGTATGTGTTAACTTTTGGGTCCTCCAAATCGTGTGTTAATTGGTTAAGTGTAGATACTTAATTCAACTATGGGTCTGGAAATGGGGACCTTCAAAGAAGATTAAATTGAATTGGATTACTAGAATGAAGGCACCACAATTCCATCTATTCTGCTTACCATAAGAGGCCACAATAACATGGATGAGTTTGTTCCCTGTCTCTCTGCTTTCTGGGTCCTGTCCCACACCACCTTCAGCAGATACCAAGGCAATGATACTACTGAGCCTTCAATATTAGACCTTTAGAACTATCAGTTGGAATAAACCTCCTTTCTTTACAAGTAGTTTCACCCAGGTATTTTGATGATAATAATGTAAAGGTGCGTAATAATAGTGAGGAATTCTGTTTCTTAAAAAATATTCTGAGAAATGAAATAGTAAGACTTAAAACTTCTGATAAGAAGCTGCATGGTGGTGCATCTGGCTAATCCTCTTCCCTGTGATGCTGCCATCCCATGTGGGCACTGGCTTGTATCCAGCTGCTCTACTTCCAATCCAGTTCTGCCTATAGCTTGAAAAACAAGTAGAGTATAACTGAAGCCTTTGGGCCCCTGCTTCCATGTTGGGGACCCAGATGAAGCTCCTGGCTCCCAGTTTTGGATCAGCTCAGCTCTTGCTGTGGTGGCCGTGTGGGGAGTAAACCAGTGAATGGAGGCTCTCTTCTATCTGTCTCGCCTTCTCTCTGTAAAATCTACCTTTCAAATGAAATATCACTTTAAAAACAAAGCAAAACAAATACCTTTTGTTGGGTCTTAAGCAAACTTACCATCATCATTTCTGAATTCACTTGAGTGGGAACTGTTGAGAGCAAATCTAGAATATTAATAATGGCTCCCAGGCTCCCAGGAAATGAGCTGATTTCATGTTTCGCTTTGACTGTGCTGGTTGAAAGAGCTTTCAGGTATGTGGGGAGCTTCTCATCCTGGGAAGGGCTTTTGATCAAGGCCTAGAAAAACAAAAGCCAAAGCAAGGAAAAAATGTGTTATGGAGTTCACCCATCAAGCTCCAATGACCACACATGACAAAACCTACCTTAGCCATACTTAACTCTATTCTGTAAGTATATCCCAGGAGATAACATACTTTTAAAGGATGAACTCAAATTCTGTCTTGTCTAGGAAGGCTTTAGTAAGAGTGCGCCTTTCCCTAATGTATAAACATTTGTTTAACTTAATATGCCTTACATCTACTAGTAGAATTTCAATGTTTTAATTGTAGTATCTCTCCAATTAAATAGAAGCACCTCAATAACCATGTGCATATTCCTTCACATATTCCTCATATTCCATTAAGCCCAACATATTGCAAGACACATAACCTGGCATATTATCTAATAAATCTGTGCTGAATGGGTGAATCAAATGATCCTTTTCTATTGAAAATGTATCTAGGAATAGGTCCAGGGCTTATATTTAAACCAAACTATAATTTTTCTATTTATAGATTAGTATAATTTATATCCCTTATTCTTATATCCCTTATCCATCAAGGTCTAACTGATGCCAAGAGCTCAAGCAACATTTGTTGGTTTATCCTAGCAAAAAAGAAAGTGTATATACCCCTCTAGCTGGTTTGTATTCTGAAACAAATCAGAGTCTGGGTTCTGGGTTGGCCTCTCCATCTTGATAGAATCTAGAATAATACTTTTTTTGTAGCAGAAACTTTAATTAATGTGGTGTAAGATGAGAGACAGAACATAATTTGATAAAACACAAGTCAGTATTATTAGCTCTTTTCTCAATCTCCCTCCAGTGGTTGAGAGAATTTGGAACTGGTTTCCTAGCAGATAAAACCCCACTAGTTTTGTCAACAGCATTTATTTAGTATAAGTCATTGAGTTTTAAGTGTCTCTAACTTACAACAAATTAGGTGTACAAGTGATATTTGTTTTGACAGAATGAAAGGAATATTTCCTTGCTACATGGTTGTGGTCTCTCCTTTAGGTAAGACAGGCAGGTCTGTTCCTTTTTCATTAGTATAGTTTATCTTCAAAAGTTGAAGAAATCGCAGACTTCCAAGAACATAGAGCCAGCCACTTCTTTTTTCAGACTGATACACCTCATTTTTTCATGTTACTCATATTTTTGAAAAGAGGATAGCTATTTTCTGGATATCAAAATCATTTAAAGGAAAGTAGTAAGAAAGAGGATAACACAATGGCCTCTTGGATGTATTGGATACAAAGTACTAGAAGTCAGATCTCAGGTGTTCACCTGGCCTTAGGGCAGAACACATGTTTCATTGACTTCACATTTGAACATAAGCCAAATATCCAGATTCTTTATGCATTTGTTGATGTGCACCTTCTTTGGAAATAAAATATCTTTTGGAATAACACAAAGTATGCCAAAGACCATTTTCCTAAATACTGAGAAACATGGAAAGCCAGAAAGATCTTCGTGCCACAGGCTGAGTAAAATGTCTGAGGGTACCTTGGCCAACAGTAGCAGACTATTTATAGGGGCAGAGATGCAGTCATTCCTGTTCATCTTCCACTTGGAGCCTACACATTCATAAGTGATGACCCCACCAAGACTGCCAGGTCTGTTGGAAGCACTGGTGAATCGGCACAGTTTCTGGATAACTTTCCCAGGTTCCCCAGCACCTATGATGGGATCTTGGCATGTGATGTTCTTTCCTGTATTGGAAACACATAATTAAAAGGAGTAATGAAAAAAGAAAAATAGTGGAAATAGGAAGAGATAGATGTAGGACTCTGACGTTTGAATTATTATTTCCTTTCAATTTCAGTGCTCTTTTTGACGCTATGTAATTTCTTAATTTTGTTCATGATTTTCCAAAACTTCTCATGAATCTCCACACAAACCAACTTCTCCAACCTGAGTTGTGTTTTCTAACAGTATTTATTTTCTTTATATTGAATTTTCATCTCCAATTCTCAGAAATCCTCTCTGATGTGGAGGAAATCTAGATCTTTAAAATGGTGAGCCCCAAATGTGAATTCATCTACATGAGAGACACCAACTGTGCAAGAATCGTACAGGCACAAACCTTAACACAGGGATTCTCAACTTTGGTATATGAGAATAACCCGAGAGGAGAGTTTTTGGAATCTTCCATCATCCTAGGTAAATCTAGCCCAAGTAAATCAGGATTTTCAGAGATGGGATTCAGGCATCAGCAGTTTTTTAAGCTTCCTTGGTAATTTCAATATACTTTTGAGGTTAAGAAGCACTGCCTTACTTCATTTTATGTATTTTTTAGTATATATTTGAGAAGGCGAGAGGAGAGCAGACAGAGATAGAGAAATACCATATGCTGGCTGATTTCCACAATGCCTGCAATGGCTAGCCCAGGCCAAAAACTGAGAGTCAGGAACTTAATCCATGCTTCCTATGTGGGACAGTAGATATGCAACCTGCTGACTCCTAGGGTGTGTAGTAGCAGGAAGCGAAGAAATAGGAGCAGAACTAGAAACTGAACCACAGCACTCTAGTACAGGATATGATCATCCCACGCAGCATCTTGCCCATTAAGCCAAAAGCCCAACCCACACTGCCAAGCACCTGTGTCCTAAAGATTCTCAGCAAAATGTTTAAGCATTTAGTCCTTCTGATTTCCCACATATGTGACTTTGTCCCATTTGTTTCATGGTATATATGACTAGATAAGAATGGGCAAATGACATCTATCGCAGAATCTCCAGAAAACCTTGACTCTGATGAACAGATCCTGGTTTCCCCAGCATATTTATTTATTGTTAATTGAGATCTCAACCACTGCATAGAGTCTTGAACTGAATAAGTAATGTGTACTGGGAAAATGAAAGAGAACAGAACCAAGTGAATAGAACTTGCTGGATAAGATAGACAGTAAAAGACTAACCATTGTTGCCACCTGGAGGGTCTGTGCTTACACAAAGGAGCAGGACCACAGACCATTCAGTAAAACAGACCCACTGGGTGAGGAATCCAGGCATCCTGCCTCTATCTGGGGTTCTGTTTGTGTCCAGATTTAGATGAGGGAGGGCTTTGCTTAGTCCCTTTCCCCATGCTGGTATGGTAGAGGTCTCTTCAGCATGTGTGATCACAGAAATGGCTTCATGAATCATAACCTTTTCCTTGAAGATATTATGGAGGGGGCATATTGACCCTGAGATGCTAAAGGATGGGAAAGGCAATTGTCAATCTTTAGATCAATTACTCTCCTGTAGCCTGTCTCAGGAAAAGGGTGCTAATGATAACAAACTTTGCTGAAATCCCCAAGCAACCTAAGCTGCACACAGATACTACCCACTCTTCACCTTAGCCCTCCAGACTCAACGGAACCATGATTCCATTTGCAAGTCCTTCCTGATCTCTCCTTCCCCATCTACCATCAGCTTTTTCTGCCCACCCATGGTATCTCTAGCTCTGAATGTACCACATTGCAACTGATATAACAATTTTTAAAATCATTGCTACACGCCCCTTAGGCTCAAGGATGGAAATCACGGTTTATTTCTTTGCTAGTTCCCCACGGTTAGTCCAAGGCTTGCCAAAATTGCAGTGTTTGACATCTATTTATGAAATGGATGAAGACGTGAATATATGCATACCTGATCATGACTACAAAGTTTTGGAATTGTTTTCAGCACAACTTACCTGGGACCACATTCAGCTTGATAGATTGGCTCTGGACTGAATTATTAGCAGCATTAGTAAAGCGACAAAACATATCAATACTCTCTGGACAACGCGAAATTGAGTTTGCCATCAAATCATGTTTGTAGCACACTTGCTTTCCATTGACTTCTTTTGCTAAAGATAGAGTTGTTAAAATAATTATGTTTCAGTGTTGAGTTTTCAAAGTATACATTTTGCTAACATAGCTGAATATGTATAAGGTTGTCCAAACAATTTTTCCAGGAAAATTTCACATCGTTTTCAAACAAGAGTTTACATGTGTGTTAGCCAAAATGTCACTTCTTTCATTTATGATTCCAAACCTATGCTCCCATATTTTTGACAAGTGGAATGCTTTTACAGTATCCAAGTCTTCTACCTATCTAAATCCCATCATGCTCTGTGCATTTTGCTTATGCCACCACCTTCATCACTTTGGGCTTTGGTCACCTTCTTTTGGGTCTGTATTTTCCACTTGCCCATAACTTTCTGTTGAAAAAAGTAATTGTTTTATTTATCTTTGCATCTCCCAGAACTTAGCTCAGAATCTGGCACATGAAAGTCACTGAATGCAAACATGTTGGGAACAGTGAATATTGGAATGGTTGAATCTTCAATATCCAGACTCATGCCATTTTACCCACCATGAAACTCTCTCTAAATCTCCAGTCTTAACTGGATTTAGACTTTTCTGAACTTCCATTGTTCTTACATTTTTGTTACTTTGATTAATAATGTTATCTGTTTTGCTCTTTATGACATAGACCATCATAGATATTAAAATATGCACAGCACTTCCTTTGTCTCATTTTCATTGCTTAATGTAATGCCGTGCAGCAAGCAATCCCAAAGACTAGCTATTGAAAGAAGGAATGAGCTTATAAATTCCTTGTGATGGTGTCTGTATTTTGAGATTTGGAATTGTAAACTTGCATTTTATTGATGTTAATCCCTGAGAATCCAGAAATATTTGAATGAGCGTACACTACACTAGAGAGAATTATGTGTGTGTATATGTAGATAGATAGATAGATAGATAGATAGATAGATAGATGGCATTAGATGCTAAAAGTGAAACATTTTAACCCAATTGCTTCCTAGCTTGGAGTTCCAAACCACCTAGGCAGTGAAAACTTGAAGTCCAAGGGATCCCAACTCTGGGATATGGTAGACTAAGCCTCTGCCTGTGGCACTGGCATCCCATATGGGTACCAGTTTGTGTCTTGACCACTCTACTTCCCATCCAGCTCCCTGCTTATGGCTGGAAAAGCAGCAGAAGACGGTCTAAGACCTTGGGACCCTGCACCCATGTGTGAGATCGAGAAGAAGCTTCTGATTTCTGGCTTTGTATCAGCTCAGGTCTGGCTATTGTGGGCATTTGGGGAGTGAAGCAGGGGGTGGAAGACATCTCCCTTCTCTCTGTAGCTCTGGCTTTAAATATAGATAATTTAAAAGTTAAGTCCAAATCTGAGTAAATAAAGTATGGTTTTAATTCTCAGGGAAAAGTGCCCCCTATCCAGAGATGAGGTCAATTTTTCACTGGGAGATGGATTTTGCTTTTCTACCACTCTTACTGAACATGCCTCACTTTGAAGATTCTGATATTGTCTTGATGGCGGATGGAAATAGTGGTGTCACAGTTACTGTTTAGGGAGTACTTTGTGTTATACCTCATTCTCCCACATCAAAACTTAAAAGCTAAAGTGCTGAGTTTCTAATATTGGCAACTATCTACAGGAAAGTCTCAGCTAAAATATTACTTCCAGTTTCCTTTCCTCAATGCTTTTGGCACTTGGTTATTCTCCCTACTGCTCTGCATGATGAGGGAGGTCTGTAGAAGGTGGTTGTGGCACTTCAATATCATTCTATTCTATAGCATGAAGGGGAGGACTGTGAGACTATCCACGCCACCATATGAAGGAAGTAGAAATCCTAGGAAGTCATTTTAATACTGTCTTCTGCAATTTTGCTGAAAAAAGAAAAAAAAAGTCTTTACACCCTCTTAGACCCACAGAGTGTTGCCAGAAACTAATGAGCCCTGGGTCTATCGCCCAGTAGAAGGGAATTAAGGCTCATGGGGTCCTGCTCTGGTGTTCTATTTCTGATACATTTGCTATGCTTTAGAATCCCTAGCTTGTGAGTATGCTTCTAGACTGTGCACATGTGAAGGAGTTAGTATACTCTAATAATCCAGAAGTCAGCATCTTACCAGCAGGAAAGGATAAGGGACCCATGTGGAAAGTGACTATGTAATCTTCATTGTCCTCTACGCAGCACCTGGTGCTGTGGGAACTTCCGCATGAAATACTGGCTTCCAGAGGATCCAACATAATGTTTGGCTGTAGAGGCAGTGGGTGAACAGTGACATCCTTGGTTGCAATGCTGTATGAATTCTTATATCTAAATATGCAGTGATAGGTTCCTGAGTGGAGAGAAACATAAATGAGAGGGAATGAAATAATTGCTCCCAAAAGTCATTTGCTATAAAGGCTAAGAAGGACATGGTTCTCCCTCTCAAGCGTGTGTAAAGATACATCACAACTTCCTGGATTCCGGTGGAGAAAATGCTCGACTGACTTCCCACCTGTGGACCCCATTTATTCGAAGGATTCATCAGCTTCCACTTAAACATGTGCTTACTTAAAAAGAAAATTAAATGGTTTATTCAGGTCACATTGCCTATTAGTGGTAGAATTGTTTTGCACCAGGCTACCTATTTACACCCCAGTGCAGAAAACAAATGGGAGTATGGGAACATGAAGCTCTGCACAATTTTTTTAAGAGCATTTAAGTGTCATGACATTAATCCTCTCCTCATCAGTAAGTAAGCTGGTCCTTCGGATTCCAGAGGACAAGTCACCAGCAAGATTATAATGACATGTGCAGTAAGAACCTTGATGCTCCTTACATTCTTTCTTTTCTTCAACTCTGGAAAGAAAAGTAGAACACGGAGAAAAAAACAGTTCTTTCGATTCTAGCTTGGAGAGGGAGGAATTTAAGTTAATATAAAATGAAAATGCAGATTTAGAAGTTTCAGGTCTTACTTGGGGATTTCTTAATGCTTTAATATGACTGGAAAAGACAGGTCTTTCTAGGGACTCCCCAGCAGTAGGAAAGTGCATTTCAACAGAGTAGGTTTGAAGTTAACATGGCAGAAAAACGCTCCCATGTCCTGATTGTGTACTATGAAGGCCAGGCTTAACAGTAACTAGTAATTTCTACAGTGTTGCTTAGACTTTACATGAAAGGATAAAGCCAATTAGTCTCACCAAATCCGGAATAATTATCCTTAAAGTTAATGGAAGTCTTCTAAATAAAATAGAAGAATTGGCCACTAGAGCCAGACAATGTGAATCTGCCTCCTAATTCGGCCATATACCAGATAAATGACCTAGGAATATTTGCTTAACCTCCCTGGACCTCAGTTCTCTTATCTGCAAAACGGGCATAATAATAGCATTATCCTCTATATACTGCTTTTAATTAATAAGCACATTTAAATACTTTGTACAGTGCCTTTTATATAATAAGCTGGTAATAAGGGTTAGCTATTATTATGACTTCAAAATTTTCTCCTCTTTCAAAGGATAGTGTGTAGAAACAACTTGAAGGTTGGTTTAGCATCGTGATATAGTGAGTCAAATTGCCACCTATAATGTCAGATTCCATATTGGAGCACTGGTTGGAGTCCTGGCTGCTCTACTTTCAATCTAGCTCCCTGCCAATGTGCCTGGGAAAGCAGCAGAAGACGGCCCACGTACTCGGGCTTCTGCCACCCACTTGGAGACGTGGAGTTTCTGGCTCCTAGCTTCAACCTGGCACAGACCTAACTGTTGCAAGTAGTTTGGTGAGTAAACTAGCAGATGGAAGACCTCCTTCTTTTTGTCTCTTTCTCTTTGTAACTTTGCATTTCAAATAAAGAAATCTTAGAAATAACTAGAAAATTAAAGTAGTTATTTCTGTGAAATCCACATCTAAAATGGTTGCCTGGCTTTTTTGTTTTTATGGTAGTGTTGTGTGAATGTGTCTCAGGGACCAATAGAAGTATCCTCTTAACTTAATACAAAGAGAAAAGACTCAGGAGACTAGTATCTACTCTGGGTCCACAGAATGAGTTGTGTGTGCCTATACATATTTATTTGCCTCTCTGAGCCTCAGTTTCCATGTTTTAAAAATGGGAATAATATTCTCCTCAAAAGGTCTGTTGTTTTAAGTATGAAGACATAAGAAGTCTGGAAATTTGATAAAATAAAATTTAAAGCTATGTTTGTTTTGGTATAAAACAACTTTCAAATCCATGCATGCAAGGGATCATCAAAAAAAGTTCAGGGAAAATCATATTGTAGAGAAGCAACGCATGTGTACACATTTTTTGCACCAAGGTAAACATGCTTTAATGTTATTCTTCCACAATCTTTACGAAACCCCATCATACTGAATGCCAAATAGTTGGCAGAGGTGTGTTCTGGGACAGACCCTCTATGGAAGGCAACCCGGAACTGTGTCTTTCAGAGACCAGGAAGCACAGCACAGTGCCTGGACTTCACTCACCATTCCACTCCCTGGTGGAGGTCTTGACTGTCAGTTCTGATACTGCTCCGTCGGGGAACCTTCTCGTGGTATAAAACCTTTGATATATTTTAATTCCAGCAGAAGTGTTCCAGTATACCTCATCATAGTTACTCACATCACTGATGCATTTTATAGAAAAGTTTTGTCCCTCAGAAACAGAAATTGGGTCCGGGGTTATTGTTATGTTGGCTGAAAGAATGCAAACAAAACAGACAAAACAAAACCGACAACAAATGCCATGTTTAGTCTTTCTGGAGGTATTTACACACAAATGAAATTTTAGACAGAGACAAATGGCCATCCTGACTGTGCTGTGTCAACGCGGGACTGGTACCTTGCTGCTCCTGGGCTTTACTTGTCTCTAGGCTGTTCCCGGTGGTGCTCTGAACTGTACTCACTTCCATCACATGCCCGAGGAACTCGTGCACTTCCCTTTTGTGGCTGGAATTATCTCCTGATGATTAGCAGGGCAAAAGGTTGCAAACTTAGGGGTGTTGACATAACTGAGTTCCCATCCAACCTCTTTTGTGACACCACAATGAAGAATAAACGACTGGCTTTCTGCACAACCTCATTCTCTACTCTTGGAAAATACTTTGCTGTAATGTCATACTGCACATTAATTTTTCTCCTTCCATATCTCTGCTCCATCCAGATGTGAACCCTCCAGAATAAGCCTTTTGCTTTTCTGTCTTTGCATGCTTAGCACCTACAGCTGGGTCAAGTACACACTCAGTACTTAATAAACAAAAGAGTGAGTTCTGGAACCACGTTTTAGGTAGGGGACTCACAGAGTTTATTGGCCAAATATTTACATTTAGACCATCTTAGGCAAACTGGGATGGGCATATGCCTCAATTTTAATTATATAACTATGGTAATCTAATTCTTCATACATTTAAAATGATTCTTATTAGCAATTACACATTTCCTTCTTTTTTCTGAGAAATTTCCCATAGGCTTATGAGAAATTATTCATGAAAATTATCAACTTAACTATTACCAATAGGAAAGCTTAAGATGAATTCCACCCATTTTTGCCTCTGTTCAGGTGTTCTGTTTGTCCTGCAGCATTCCTTTCATATGACATGTGAAAATGTCATTCACTTCAGACTTTTAATGGTAAATAGTTTCACGCCTTAAGTCCACTTCCACTATCCTGCTTTCAAACCACTGTAAAATTTTAACCATAATAAAAAGAATCCAGGTTTTCATTATACCCTGTAAGAAACTGGAGTTCAAATATTCACACATGGCCCAAAAGTCACCAAAACATGGTATAGTGTTCTTTTAATTGTTAGCTATTTCTGAGAGTGGAAAGGAAAAGGTTTGTGGAACCATGCATTTTTTTTTTTTCTCTTGGCCAGTGACTTTTCAGCAAAGGCTAACCATCTTCCTAAAATATGTTACCTTTTTGCACAATTTGGAGAAAAGTCAAGTTTATTTTGACATGTTATTGACCTAGAAGAAACCCTAGGTATTTTGGGTGATTTGAAGTTTTCTATAGAGACAGCAGCTAAATGCTTCCAGTTTCCACTTTGGGAATTGTGTTGATAATATATGCTCACCTAGACCTATTAATGATCCTTTCCAAAATGCTAAATCACAATAGCAAATATACAAACCAGAGTAACAGGTATTATTTGTGTTAGTCCTGTCTCTCAGTTCAAACAAAATCTGGTGATTTACCTAAACAATTTTTCCAAGAAAGTTGGAAAAACAAGCTTGATTTTCCCATTTTTGCAAACGAGTAGAAATTTTAATGCTTTGTGATACGAAAAGAAATGACAGATTTATGAACCCAATTGTACTGAATAAAGGGACTAAAACACTTATTTCAACTGTAAAATAATTATCATTAATCTTATTATCAACGTTTAGACAGCATAATCTCTAGAACAGGTTAAATGATTGCGGGGAGGGTGGAGGCAGATGAGGATTTTATAAGGAATGAGCCAGGCCGTTGGAATCCAAGAAATGGATAATAAGATTGAGCAAAAGGGGCACTAAGGGTGCTAACCTCATCATTCATTGAATGGTAGTAAGACTAACCTGGGTGGGAAACTCTAGTTCCAAGATCATATTCTCCCTTACTAATGCAGTGCAGCCAGTTTCTTCTCTGTGAATACTCTTTCCCATCAGTCCCCTTCCTCGTTTTAAAAAGAATTTATCCAGATTTAAGTGCTGGAGAGAGAAACCCTCTTCTATGTACCATGGTGTAATATCTCAGCTACCTGAGGTGCATTATATTTTATAAAACACAACCAACTCTGTGATTAAGATTTGTAGCAAGGGGTACTTACCCACAGAGATGAATGTCACTTCTATGTTCTTACTGCCTCTGGCTCCGTGTGCACTAACGAACTCACATGTGTAGGTGATTGTTGTTCCAGCGGACCCACTCAGGCATTGTGTTCCATCAGCCTTGAGGGTGTATCTGCTGCAACTAGACTCCAGGTCTGTTTCAGACTCTCCTGAAATGACAAAAACAGTCCTTGTGCTGTCAAGTCCAAATGGCTCTGGCTTTGGTGGCAACTATACCAAATCAGTAAGAGTTACTGTTTTGATTAGATTTCTACTCTATGAATGGAAAGGTGGGAGAGTCCAGGGGGCGGGTTGGTAGATACTGCACTCAGGAGTTTTGGCTTCCCACATTGTACTATTCATGAGCAGAACAGTCACTCAGTCTGTTCTGTGCCTCCATCTCTTTGGGTGTCAAATGGGGATAAACAATTAGTAGCTGCTCCCAGGACTACACTCAAGTCACAAGATAATGAACAGTGACTGTCCTGGACTTGGCTCCTTCAAAGACCTTCAATAGTGGACACTGGAATGTGAAAACATGAAAGAGGGAAAAAAATGTTTGGGTGTTATTTTAACTGGAAGGATGCTGGAGTCAGCAGCCAGAGCTGGGAATCAAAACTATTACTGGTATCTAGTGGCTAGAGGCTAGAGTTGGTGCTAAGTATCCTACAATGCACAGGGCAGCTCCTCATAAAAAGAATAATCTAATCCAGGATGTCAGCAGTGCATATGTTGAAAATCCTTTTTGCTTGAAGATGAGATTGAACAGTTAAATTAGAAAACTAGTATAAGCAAAAGCACAAAGCAGCAACACATAGGTCTTTTCAGGGAATAACAGATAATTATGAGGGACTTAAAAAAGCAGAATGAAAATGGAGGTGTGACACCAAAGGGATGTCAAACTCAGAAAACCAAAGTAGGACCTTCATCTGAAAAAATGATGATAATGATGTGTGCTTCACAACACTTTTGCCTTGGGAAAGAAAGATTTGATAAAAGTAAGCACAGAAAACAGAGTTGAATATACTGAATCTGCCACAACAGCTATTTTGTAGTTAGTTATGATACTGTGAAAGAACATCCCCTTTTGCTTTTTTGCAATGTGGCAAAGAATTTTCATTAAATATTATTCCTTTAAAAATGATTTAAAAATCTACTATTCTTGATTATTTTCTTTCTATCTTATTGTTTTCCATAATACTTTGAAAATGTTAGCTCTTGTGCCCAGTGCTATAATCTAGTGACTTAATCCTTGCCTTGAATGTGCCAGGATACCGTATGTGTGCTGGTTCGTGTCTTGGCTGCTCCACTTCCCATTCAGCTCCCTATTTGTGACCTGGGAATGCGGTCGGGGAAGGCCCAAAGCTTTGGGACCCTGCACCTACATGGGAGATCCAGAAGCTGCTGGCTTCAGATTAGCTCAGCTCAGGCCTTTGCGGTCACTTGGGAAGTAAACCAGCAGATGGAAGATCTTTCTGTCTCTCCTTCTCTCTGTAAATTTGCCTTTCCAATAAAAACAAATAAATCTTAAAAACAAAAATGTTAACTGTCAGAGCAAATTGTAAAATCAGTACAAATTCTTTAGGGAGAATTATCTGCTAGACTGCTTCCTTCTGACCCGGAACAACAGGCACTGAAAGAATGTGTGGCATTTGTAGCAAGTAAGCTGCACAGAGCAAGCCAGGAGGAGTGGAGGAAGAAGGGCAGGGTGCCAGCACAGAGGCTAACTGCATTAGAGCACTGACTGTGCAGATCCTCAGGTGGCTGGCCCTGGGGCAGGAAATCCTTTGTTCTAGAGTGGATTCAGCACACACTGGGCATTGTCAGTGTCCAAAGAAATGGTTGCCAAAGAGGTCCCTAAGCATCTGCACTGGACTTCCTGGTTCCTCTGCCAGAGGGCAGGGTTTTTTCACCTCTTCAAGTTGAAAGCTCTAAGTCGGTACCAGGGGGAATTATGCAAGGTCTTTCTCCATCTGGTAGTTCCTTCAGGATGCATACACCTCCACTTCCCCAAAAATCAGGAAAGTGACTAAACACCTTATGCGTTAATATTTTTGACAGTTGCCAGATGCTTTTTCCGTTCATCTGAGTGAAGCTGAATACAGACAATGCAGGTGAAAATAGTTTGCAAAATAGGTATCTTCAGGAAAACATGCATGTAAACTGGTCATCTATTTCACTATTTAGTGTAATCTAATATCAAAAGCTTTGCAAACTGAGGCTCACAATACTAATGTTTCTCATGGACAAAGGCATATTTTGCTTTAAAGATTGTTTTTTCTCTTTAAAGGTGAGCATGCAGTACTGTTTATTCTTAAAAAAGGTGGACTTTGTTCTTCAAGGTTTCCAGACAGAAAACATTGTGTTCAGATAGCTCTGCTCTGACTCACCAGGAATGGTGATTTGACCACAATAAACACTGGAAACAAGAGCTGAGTTTAATCCAGTTCTTTCTTATTACAGTGTGACAATCTGATAAGTCATTTACTCTGCACCCGATTTTCTTATTTGCAAATAAGAGGTGAAGATTGAATTTGGTTCAAAATAACAGCTTTTTTTTTTAAAGAAGAGTTTAATCATAGACTCTAGCTGAGCACAGAGTCAATATGTTCTTTTATCTGTTACCATTCTTCACCAGTATAAGACAGATGATGGGGAACGTCAAAATTAAGATCTCAGATATATATATAAAAAAAGAAGACAGGATCTAAAACAGATAGGAAACGCTTGAAAGACAAACAGAAACATTCAGCAGGAGAAAGAGGCAGAACACACTAACGTGGGTGAGATTACAGAGAGAAGTGAGAAGGAGAGCCAACAAAAGAAGAAACACAGAACTGAGAAGTGCCAAGTCAGATGGCACTGAAAAGCCAGCTCCGTGCTAAGGGTGGGAAGGAGGTTGGAGATGGCCTTTTCTTCAGGCTGGTGGTGTTATAGACCAAAGTCTTTAGGAACACTGCCACCTGGGTCTTCTGCTAGTGGGAATGGATTGGAATCCAAGCAGAACACTTGCATGTGTTCTGAACTTTTGTGCTACAGTGCCTGAACTGGCATCATACAAGGCGTTGCCATACAAAGGAAAGTAGACTTCGGACATTTTTCCCTCCACTCACTAGGTCTCCCATTTTAACTTGATCAAGACATAAATGTTAAAGTACAAAAGGGCTTATCTTGCATTCTTACCTGGAATGCTAATTTTTCCTTCCTGCTTCCATTCTACTGTGCTCCAATTAGCATTATTCTCACTGCAGCAATTCAACGATACAGGATTGTTGTCACACATCACCTTCATTTCCTCACTTGCCAAAATTCGAATAGGTACAACATCTATTTTTTTCCTGGCCTCATATTCAAAGATATCCAACATCAGTTTGCAGACATATTCACCTGCATAGGAAACACAAAATTATTTATTATTGCTAGATAAATGTATTTCCTTAGATGAATAACAGTTTCATTTCATGTTTCCTAATGAGTTTCATGAAGCATAATTTTTAAAGTCATCTGAGATGCCGCCTACACTCTCCTGAAGTAACATGTAGGAAGTGCAGAGGTCACCAGGTATTTGTGATTCCACAAGGTAAGGAGCAGAGATCTAGTAGAAACAGTAGCAGCATTGCTGGGAATTTAGCTAATAAGAATAAACACGTATATGAATGGAAGAGATAGGAAAAAATTGAAAAGTTTTGGAGAATTAGAAGGACATGAACAGTTTTGGTGTCCCATTTAACTCTTTGAAACCTCAGAATCAACAATGATGGGATAGAAGTATCCACTTTATCATGCAGAGAAAAGGAAATGGTCCTGTTAACATATGGGCTACCGTAGAATTAAAAATGCAACTCCATCACAATTAGCCTTGGTGAAGAATCAAGATACTATTCTGCTATTTCCTGGAATGGTAAGGTGGACAGGAAAGCCAGAGGAAGGTGTTACAATGCAATGTAAGGAGATCTCAGAGGGAAGGTGATGGATAAGAACATTACCTTGATTCTGGTGAGGGCTTCATAGGTGTACATGTGTCAAAATTTATTAAGTCATATATTTGAGAGCATTCAAAGCTTATTACATCAATTCTACCTTAATAAAACTACTTTAAACTTTTAAGAAGAAAATTGAAAATGAATTAATAACAATAATAATACAAAAGTGAACATCTAATGTGTTATTGAAAAAATTGAACTAGAAGATAATTGTGATATAATTGCTTTATTTACATGTTTCATTTTTAGTAATATGTACCATCAATGAATTTTTAAAGAATACTTTATATATATAAAATAATAAAAATTAATATCATGGAATTAATTTTTAATTGTGATAAGCCAGAAGGTTTCTTTTTGAAGACAAAAAACACACTGGCTATCCTATACCATGACTTGCGTCTTTATGAGATTTTCCCTTATCCCCTCACACAAGTTGTTGATTGGAAACCCACCAGCATCACCCCTTGAGATGTTGTAAATGGTGAGGTGAGATACTGAGGTCATGTTGTTGAGCACAGTGGTATATACTGAGAATCTACTGCTGTTTTGAATATCGAAGCGCCTTTCTACATGTTGCCAAGACACGTTGGAAGACATAACCTCAGTTTCACATGTCAGTCTTACTGTGTCCCCTTCAAAGATGATTTCTGGTGTGACAAAGAACTTAGTTTCATCTGGAAAACCAAAGGAAAGATATTAGGATACCGAAGCAAACAAATGACATTTATGCTCTTCCCAGAATGCCACCACCACAGAGCAGTTTATGGGCAGTGTGCCTGAGCTGTGTTGGATGAGGTAACATGTTACCTTTTCCCATCTTCTTCACTGTGCCTGAAGCCCACTGACCACCTGTCAGTCTCCAGAGACATGGTTTCCAGGCTGGAGGATTTGTACTGTATGTCTTAGGAAACCAAAGTGGTAGATGGGGACCCTGAAGTTCTTTCCAGTATTTCAGAAACCCTGATTGAAAATTACACCTCTGTTTGCAAAATAGTCACATAAGCAATTAAAAACTTCAAGTTGTTTTGTTACTGAGTAGAATCATGTTAACAGGTTCTTACCAAGGACTGCTGCCTCCTGCTCATTGAAATATCTGACCTAAATCCCTGAAAAGAAAACACTAATGACTTACTGATAATACAGAATTCCAGGGAAATAAGAAAAAAGTTTTAAATAATTATTTTGTGTTTTTATTTGAAGGGCAAAGTTACAAAAAGAAGGAGAGACAGAGAGATATTCTATTTGCTGATTCACTTCCCAAAAGGTCTCAATGGGCAGAGTTGAGACCATCTGAGGACAGAGACTAGAGTTTCCTCTGTATATCCTATGGGGGTACAGAGGTCCAAAGCCTCGGACCATCCTCCACTGCTTCCCCAAACCATTAACAAGGAGCCAGATGGGAAGTGAAACAGCTGAGGTATGAATCGGCACTCATATGGGATGCTGGCACTACAAACAGAGGATTAAGTAGCTATGTCACAATGCCAGCCCTAGGAAATAAGATTTTTTGAAACAGCTAATACCTATGACTCCTTAAGGGTTGGACATTCTCTGTGTGTAGCTTTGAAGAATCTGCTTAGCCTCAACGAATCTCAACTTTCTTGCCTGGAAAATAGGAGCAATCTAGGGAGATGACTTGGGGATGAAAACAGGTAGTATTATTATTGTTATTATTATTATTATTATTACTGTTTTGGAAATAAGGTTACAAAGAATCAATGCAGTAAATCATTTCCCAGATAAAAACTGAAACTGACATTGGTTATTTCTACGCAGTTGAATGAATGCCATTTGCTTATACAGTATACAGGGGTATTTTCTCCAAACTCTGATGCTTTGTGGAAGTTTTGTGAGCTGAGAAAATCAAAGGAACTGGTGTAAGCAGGCTCAAAGTGTCCTCTTATACATGGAGAGCTTAGGCTGAGGCCAGGCCCCCTACATACTATAAACATGAGAATAAGACTGTGGTGGTAGGATGTTCTAATCTAAACATTAAGATATATGAATATTTTTTATCACTTCATTTAGGTCCCTGCTTAAAACAGGATTCTAAAAAATAAAAGTCAATAGAAATCATGATCATCTGTGGGTGTTTAATGTAGCATATCGATCTCACTAGACATACGCAAATGAGACACTAGTGTATGGAAGTGCTAAGATTAATACAGAACAGATGTAGTGTGTCACCGTTTCCATTACTCTTGTTTTTAATAAGGAACATTAGATGAACTTTCGGTACTACATGGTTATATAGGACTGAACATAAATTTAACAAGTATAACGAGAGAAAAAAAAAAGGTGCTGTGGTTCAGGGACGTGGTGATTGATTGATCAGATGTCACCGGATGATTAATATGCAAAAATCAGACAGCACTATTCAGAGGACTCCGCAGGCCTTTTGCATGCCATACAGATAGACATACAAGAAATCCTGGTAACAACTGACTCATTCCAAAATGTTTCTGTTGCCCTCCTCAATCCCAAACATGATTAAAACTACAAGAAACTAAAGGAAAACCTGAGTCACCTGTAGTTTTGAATGTCTGTGGTCCAGGTTAGCAGCACCGACCTTGGGAGACCAAGATGGTATCACAGTTTCTCCGTAAGATTGCACCTGAGTTAAGCTCACATTTCTAGACCTGTGCACATCAGAGATACATACTCTGGTCTCAGAGGAGAGCAGAAATCAGTGCAGATGCTCTGCAACCGAAGATGTTAAATGCTGTGTTCGCAATGATCTCACAACTTTTGGAAGAACAAGTCACAGACAGGAGCAGTGTTGTGAAATGTATTGTGGGCAGTGCATGCCTGATTGACAGTCACTCATTCAGTCAGACTGCTGAACACCTACTCATTTAAACAGCTTACCATTCTCAGCACACTGAAATGTTGGGGAAAAATAAATCATAATCAAAGTTTGGGCATTCTTAAGAGTATTATTCTATGCCCCCCGAATAAAAGAAGTTTTCAGGTCAAAGACAGTGAATCTACTGGTTATTGGGTGACACGAGGGATTGGGAAGGGGTCACATTGCTGATTCCCCCAAACTTTAAGGCCATGTATTTAATTTTAGGGTTTTTGTTTTTGTTAAGGAATGGATCAGAAGCAGACTGGAACTGGCCTTCTGGAAAGCTGGTATCACAAGTGGTGACTCAACCCACCCTGCCAGAATACAGCACTCTAGGTATTTAAATTAGAAATTCCACAAACCCAGAAAGCAGTACATGCTCATGAACCCTCAGCTACCCTCTCTCCTGTGCACCAGATGCAATGATATCCAGATTGGAACACATTGTTTAAGAGGGGAGATAGGACTGGGAACAGAAATGGAAGGTCTCTTTCACAGAGGACATCAAGACATCGCTCCTGGGTTGAAGCATAGTGATAAACACCATGACCACAGCTAAGCAGAATTTGCTTTCAGGAGAAAGGTAATAGTGTTCCACTTACTGCTTGTGACTGTTTGAAAGGAATTGTAATCCATTTTGTAGGTCTGATTGAGGTTCTGCAGGACTTGCTCGTTGGCTTTGTGTATTAATTCAGGTGACACTGCTGTTGCTGTGACTTCATACTTCACAACCACGCTTCCAGGCCTGAACAGAAACCACTCTGTTAATCTGTAAAGAAGCTAGAACCTTATGGTTATTTGTACAGGAATACAAACAAACAGGGACACCCTGGTACTACGATCCTTTGGGTTCCGTGATCTAAGTCTGTTCTCAAGCTCTAGTTGGAAACACAAGACAAGGCTTGAATACTGAAGTGTGTGTGGACAGGTTATCAGTGGGAAAGGCTGGCAGATGGGGACCAATGAACTGAGTCAAATAACCACTCCTCTACGCAGCCACAATGCAGAACTACTGACATCTGTCTCACGGCTACATTGGTCGGTCTGGGATTATCAGATATTCTGAATATTATGTGACACCAAAACTCTATCTGGAAGTCCCTGTATTCCCAAGATTCCTTTTTTTTTTTTTTTTTTTTTAATTTTTTTTTTTTATTTTAAGGTAAGCACCTGTCTGAAGTGCTGCACAAACCCATTCTGAGCTGCCAGGGCACTCAACACTAGGGGGAGCTGTTCACATTGCTACACACAGCTGTGTTCCAGCCGCTATAATTGTCTTCTCATTTGAAGATACCATTGCCTGACTTGTTTCATTTTTATATGTATAGGTCCTCTACTCTACAAACTTATTCAATATATTTATTTTTTTTTAAATCTTGCATGCACATAACGAACACAATTATTTTCCCCTTCCTTTTGCATGGATGTATACAGGTAAGGCATAAGTTACTCATTATATCCTCACTTCATGTCTCTACAATCTGACTTTAGTGTGCAACTCTACCAACACCTCCAATTGAGCATTCCAGGTGATGCCATGCTAATGAGCTTTTCTGCCTTCACTGGTGTTCCCTGTTATCAAATAGAAATTAGCAAATTCTGACGTTCTTACCTGAATCCTGTTACAGTTACCATTTTGAAGCCTGGTAAAATTCTGTAACCCTTCCAGAACTGGAATATAAAGCAAGATAACTGTCATGTACCAGTGTGTACCGAGAGATATGTGAAAAGAGTTGAAACAGAGTAAACAGTGAATATTCTTTTTTATTCTGGGGAAAAAATCCACCTGCATACTTTATTAGCACTGGCATTAGCAGATCTTTGAAGAAGTAATTCCTAGCTACAGATTTTAGTCTCCATTCTCTGAAAAGCAAACGCTAGATTAAATGGCACGGTACTTTGTGCATTACAGTATATATTATTCAAGGAAATGTCCGAGAAAGAACATGGGGAGGCAGTGGGAAGATGTGGAGAAGCATCAAATCCCAATAAAGCACAAAAAGAACGAAAGTTGAATAAAAACATGTGAGACTGAGGCTGAGGTTCAATGAAGCCTTCCAAGGAATCCTGTTTCTGACATTTTGGTTTTTCAGTCAATGACAAGGAACACTTTTGAGGTGGCAACTAGGGACCCTAGCTCCATAATATTCCCTATAATTGGAGATATAGGATCCTCATGGCCACCAAAATATGTGCTTGCTATCAGATGAATATCAGCATTACTTGAGCCAATGTGGATTTTAATGGTGCTCTTATCCCACATTGATCCTTTAAACAACAACCTGTAGATGATTCTGTTTAATACAAGTTACATTTATAGGGGGAGGAGGGACTATAATGTATTAAATATAATGCCAGGCACCTTAAAATATGTACCCTAGTGTGTGGTGTTTTTGAGGAGGGTGCTTGTGCTGGGTGTAGCTATCCATGCCTATATGCGAACTGTAGATACAACAAGCTTCTGAACCAGCACTTCCTCATGACACCTAGGGGAAGTGGTAACATTTGTAGGCCCACTTGAATAAGCAGGAGGCTTTTCTGGGCCTGAGTCAGTGCGCAGTGTCTGGCATAAAATTAACACTCATGGGATACTCTTTGCTTTCTCATATGCAAAAATATACATGTCACATAAATGTCTATCAACCTACAGTACACAGTGGGTTAAACCTTCTGTGTTCAAAAAAATTAGTGTTTTTATTTATGTAGTATGCAAAAATGTATAGAAAAAAAACTGGTTTTCTAGATTTATGTGCCTTAGTAAAGGCTTCACTGAGTGATATCAGCTGACTTGTCTCAACCAATGCACCCAAAGAAGTCTGTCCGTGATTCAAGCTGCTGTCACACTCTCCCCCGAACACTGATTTCAGCACAGAAGGGTATGAATCAGGTTGAAATCCACATTCATAAATCGCAAGCAAGCAAAGCACACACTCCATGGTGTATGAAATGGACTCAGATTAACCCTAAGAGGGTCTTGGAGCCAAAACTTACAGCTGTTTCCAAGTCAGTCTTGTAGGATCGGTAGAGGGCGGAGGATGTGTTCCTGAGGTCTTCTTGAAAGCCCACATTTAGCCTAACTGACATTCTCAGGATAACATCTGCTGAAAATGACCAGGCCATATTGAAAAACCTCATGTTAGTGTTTGTGCACATAAAGAACAGAGAAAGCACTTGCTTCAGCAGGTGTTAAACAGCTACTCAACACTTAATGAGCAGTTACTTACCTCCCTGGAACTGGCAAAAAGGTCCATTGGGAGGCAGTTCTTTGAGGCAACTGCAGTGGTGTCCTGGAGCAGAACTGCTGTGTTTTTGGCAGGTGAGATGATGGAGGCACCTTTCCTGCGGCCACCCATATCCTTTCTCACAGGAGCACCAAACTTCATCTCCAGCAGGTCTGCAGACTATCAGCAAACAGAAAGTGATGGAAGGAAATGGGCAAGCATCTCTTCATAATACATGCTACAAGTCCATATTGCTTTTCTGCAAATGTCAGTATTCGTGTGTGTATATGAAGCACCTCACTACCGTAAGAATGACTGCTGGGATTGCAGTCAAGTCACCTTTTAGGTGAGGATGCCCGACAGTAGATCGTTGAACAATGTCTATGACGAATCATCCAGCTACTCTGCTCCCACATTCCTAGACACAGAATGTGTACAGCTAGCTGCAAAGTGGCTCCTGACCGTGCTATTTTCTGAATACTAGTACACTTTGGTATTTCCCTCTTATGCTATATTGGGGTTGGTACTTTTATGCTGTATTTAGGGTTGGTACCTCTAACGCTGTATTGGGTCTGGCCTTATGTGACTAATAGAATGTGGCAGAAATGATAGCACAGTATTTCTGAGGACTAATAATTCAATACACTGTAGCTTTGCTCAGGTGTTCCTCTCTCCCCTCACTTGACTCACTTTGGGAAAGCTGGCTGCCACGGCATGAGGATGATCAGAAAAAGCCCACATGGCAAGGAACTGAGGTCTGCAGCCAACAGCTAGTGAGGAGCTGAGACCTGCCAGCAACCACAGGAAAGAGCTCAGAAGACCATTTTCTAGCCTGATTGAACCTTTGGCCAGATGACAAACAAAGTGGGAGGATGTACCTTTAACATTTCAAGTCAAATGTGGACAGCCCGTGTGCTCTGAAAACCAAGTGCTCTGAATCAATTCCTACAATCGGACCCAATCACATCCTTGGGAACTGTTTTTCCTGTAAATGGGTGTCCAGACAAAGTCTCAAAAGGTGCCTTTACAAAGGAAAGTCACCAAACAGTTGTTTCTGAAACCGAAGGGACAGTTAAGTCCCAGTGATTCCTGAGACACAAATGCAGACCCATGTTCTCACTGCAGGTTAGAGGAAGCACCATTAGGGACAGAAGTCTGTGCTGCCAGGGAGGGTGGTGGGCACCAGCAGGGTCATTTGGAGGATTGCCAACAGAAACTCCATTGTCAAAATCTGTCTTCTCATCTGAACTTCCATTGCTAAAGTAGTTTTTTTTTTTCTTTGCTGCAAGGGATAATTAAGGAGACTAGTTGAAGAATGCTTGCATCCCATAGAAAATAAAAGCATGTCTTAGAAGGACAGGAAAAAAAAAAACAACAACTATGATTTGGAGATCACCTACTATGTTCCAGATGTTATTCAGTGCTATACATGCAGTGTCTGGCTTTAAAATTTTGTTTTAGAATTATTACTAAAAATATCTTTCTTGAAGGAATTATAAGGTAAGCTATTGGAAGAGGTGTGTGAGAATGGAAAGAGGGAGAAGGTGATAATTTGGGTTCTCAGGTTTAGCAACATTGTACATCCAACCTGCATTTCATATCCATTCCATCCATCTTCTCCTGGGGGTCAACTATCCCCACTTTTTCTTGTCCGTCCTGAGTTACCTAAGAGTTAGAGCTAATCTGTGATGCGCAAACATCCATTTTGTTCAACCTTTTTCACAGTTAACTATCAGAAATATTCGCACTCAGTTATGTCAGTGACCAGTTTTCTGGAAGAATCAAATTTTCCAAAAGTGATCATGTTTCAAGAGATCCTTGTTTACCCATGTCTCTAAAATGACTTACATACTGTAGCCCCTTGATGTGTTCTCTAGTAGTACAATTAAATCCGGGAAAGTTTGTGAACTTGAGAGTACTTTTAAAAATGTTGTTCAGGGATGAAATGAAATGTAAGCTCATTCTGGTGCAAAATAAAGTGCATTGAAATACAAACTTTTTTTGCAATCTGCATTTTTCCATGGATGTTTTGAATACTGTTTTGTACCTATATTGAGTAAATATAACAAAATTCACAACTCAGTCTCCAGCATTCATAATCACAATCTGTTCAAGGAAAACAAATGAGTTAACGTTTCATTTTTATTGACCTGGTTTATTTACCAGATTCTCTTTCTAGCAACACACAGACATAAAAGGCTTCCCTTAAAAACTGAAAAACAAAATAAAATCGATTAACCATCTTTCGAACAATCTATTTTCTCTATAATCAGGGGAACTGATTTCAGAGGCAGAGGGTGTGTGCTAAGTGGGACATTGAGGGATGTTTACTCCACGTGTTCCAGAGTATCCCATTTTTGTGAGATGCTCTGTGGAGAAAGAGCTATGCAAGCAAAACCATTTGGTAAACAAAGCCTTAGCTCAAACCTATATGACATCTCATAGTGAACATTGATATCTAATTGGAGAACCACTAAACAAAATTGTTAGTCATAGAATCTGATGGAAAATGGAATGAAGTTCAAGTACTATATACTTGGAATCAAAAATTGAAATGTGTAGATTAATATCGGGATAAATTGGGCTCGGCAGCGTGGCCTAGTGGCTAAGGTCCTCGCCTTGATCCCATATGGCCGCTGGTTCTGATCCCGGCAGCTCCACTTCCTCTCTATCTCTCCGCCTCTCAGTATATCTGACTTTGTAATAAAAATAAAAATAAAATAAATCTTAATATCGGGATAAACTAATATTTGATACTTCGAAAACAATTTCAAATACAAAGATATATTTGTTAGTCCATTTAAAAATAACAAAATCTAAATCTACTAGTGTTGTTCAATTTACAGAACAGTAACATTTTGCAAAAAGCAGTCTCACTTCACAGCTTCCATGGCAGTCTCAAGTGATAACTCAATGAGACACACTGGAACTAGCATGACCTAGAAGAGTCAGTAATCAGAAAGCCCAGTCAGTGGCCCGAGAGCTTCTGCTAAATGCCTTTTAGTGACATAGGCATATGTCTACTCATTACTTTCTGACCTGTCGCGCCAAAAAGAGAGGAGCTTGTTCCTTTTTGAAAATTTGGACCAGTTTTTGCTATACCTATTATCCAGGGAAAGAAGATACAGTGGTTTGTCTTGAAGATGTGAACATGTGTTGGAACCATTTTATGACAACCGTCATATAAACTATCAAGAAATCCCTTAGTCATCATTTAAAAAAGGAAATCCATGCAGGAAGGCTTTGAAGTCACAGAACTGCACAGTAGACCTGTTAGATCATTTCACCTGCCTTCTATGTATAAAATACTCCAACACTAAGCAGTTTAGCTTTCCTCCTGGTGTACCCAGTCATCCATGACAAAGCAAAGTGTCTCCTGTTACTCACCTGTTGTCACCTCCATGCTTAAAATGTCAGCAGCTGGGACATTGCTGTTCCCTGGAATTGGAAAGCTAAGGCTGTTCAGGTAGGTTTTGATAGGCTCCAAGAAGGATGCATTTTCCAAACTGATCTCAATATCCACAGTGTACTCTTCAGCTGTAGGTCTGCTAGTGGCAACTGAAAGAAAGCACAACAAGATGTTAGAACTTAACCACAGCAAATGGAGAAAGATTCATGGAGATTTCAATAGCAAAACATATAGGTGGATGCAGAGCTCATCTATCCTTAAGAATTTCTGGTGAAAACCTTGATTTAAGACAAAAAAGAAAATTAGTGTATTTACCACCAACTTTTGTCCCCCACCATAAAGAACAAGGAAAGCTATGTGGAAAATGGACAATAATGGAGCAAATATGAAAGCAGGAAGAACTAGCAGACTTTATTAGCCATACAGACACACACTGTCCTGACACACAGAATGAGCATTTCCTGCGTGTTTTAGTTCACCTACACAAATGTATTTATTTATTTATCTATTTATTTTTATTTCAATGGAAGAATTACAAGGAAGACAGAGACAGGAAGAGAGACAGGCATGAACAAAGAGGGAGATCTTCCATTTACTGGTTCACACTCTAATTGCCTTCCATAGCCAACACCCAAACTCCAGAACTCCTCTGCATCTCCAGTTGTAGATGCTTGGGACTCGAGCACTTGAATTATCATCACCTGCATCCCAGGGTGTGTATTAGTAGGAAATTGGAGGAGGACCCAGGACTTGATCTCAAGTACTCCAATACTGATGCAAGCTTCCTAGGAGTACCTTAACCACTACATGAAATAAATGCCTCCCCCCAGACTTCAATATTTATGTATCAAAATAAGCTTATACTTTAGTTTTAATTGCCTTGCATTTCTTCAAGAAACACACACACACGTCTTTGTTCTTTCACATTTAATTTCTCATAGCTTCTCATATTACATCATGTCTAGACCAATAGTTGTAAGCATCCCAAGGGCAGGAACTGCTTCCTTCCTTTCTCAAGACTTACTCATAAAGACAGAGAACATCACATAAAGAATACGTGCCTAGTCAACTTATTACAAAGTTGGTGACTGCGTCAAGCTGCAAATTTCCCTCTTGCACTGAGAGAATGTTTGAGCCAGTGTTAGCCAGAGTATACACCCGGAATGGAAGTTGTAGTCTAAGTTAGTAGTTAAGAATCTTTGAATAATTAGAAATTTTATGCAGACAAATTGAGAATACCATATTGTATCAATTTTAAATGAGGGAAATATCTGTGGACACTTGCAAAACTACTTTTTAAAAATTTCAGTCGGGCCCGGCGGCGTGGCCTAGCGGCTAAAGTCCTCACCTTGAAAGCCCCAGGATCCCATATGGGCGCCGGTTCTAATCCCGGCAGCTCCACTTCCCATCCAGCTCCCTGCTTGTGGCCTGGGGAAGCAGTCGAGGACGGCCCAAAGCTTTGGGACCCTGCACCCCCGTGGGAGACCCGGAAGAGGTTCCTGGTCCCGGCATCGGATTGGCGCGTACTGGCCCGTTGCAGCTCACTTGGGGAGTGAAACATCGGATGGAAGATCTTCCTCTCTGTCTCTCCTCCTCTCTGTATATCCGGCTTTCCAATAACAATAAAATCTTAAAAAAAAAAATTTCAGTCAACTGTGGAAGTCTGATGCGTATATTTTGCTGTAAATTTTAAATTGTATGTCTGTTTTCTAAAAGGGCAAATAAATTTCTCCCAAAGTTGCAGGATTTGTTGTTGAAGTTTTGAGGGCTGTTGACAGGAACCATTAAAACATATTCAATTTCTTAAGAGATCTCCAGTTGTTAAATATTTCTTGGAGAAAATGGTGATATTGGTCCATTTGGAGTTAGAAACCATGCTTATCTTATTGGGTCATTTTTAGCTGTCAACTTTGCTGAAAGAATTCTTTCATTTCGGAATCATTCAACTTGGTGGTCTTAACTCCAACTCGAAATTTTGAGTAGATTTTCCTAAAATTAAGGCTGCATTTTAGGGTATATTTCTTCTTTATATGGAGATTCCACAGGGAAATGGAAGTGTGTTCTATGGTCCGATGTGTGGGACTGGCACTGTGCTGCAGGAGCTTGAGATGCGTCATCTTTAACGTAGCCATCCCTTACTGGAATACCTGTTCAAGTTTAGGCTGCTAACATCAAATCCTGTTCCCTTCTGATGCACCGGGGAGGCAGCAAAAGGTGACCCAATATTTGGTCCCCAAATATTTGAGACTTAGATGGAGTTTCTGGTTCATGGCTTCAATCCAGCCCAGCCCTGGCTATTAAAGCCATTAGGAAATGAACCAGCAGACAGAAGATATCTCTCCCTCCTTCTCTGTTGCTCTGCCTTTCAAACAAAATTTATCCTTAAAACACACACACACACACACAAGCTCCTAGTAGATTATTAAAAAAATTAAATAAAACTTGATGCACAATTTCAGCCTATCATGGTTCTACAACATTACTTCAATTTTCCTGTATTAGTTTTGGTTGTCACATGGGTTTTATGATTAAAAAAAAAAATCTTCCTAGAAGAACTGCTCATTTCAGTTCTTAAAATTCTAACTCTGCGCACATTTTTGTTTTTCCCCCAGGAACACTCCCAAGGAGGATGGCTGCACGCTATTTGTGAACTCTGTCTTAGAGCACATTCTCTTTCCCTGAAAAAGTAGTGCTGCAGTGTTTATTCCCTCCAGAGCATTCACCGGCCCTGGGATCCTTTTGGCTGAGGCCAGTCTGCTCTCCTCCCAGGAATGTAAACAGGATTTCCTGGATGGTGGCTGGTTTTGAGATGGGTGGGGTTGGTAACCATCCCTTATTTCATCATTTGTTTTGTTGCCTCCCAAGCTCTGATCCCAGACTGATATCTGTGCCTGTCTGAGTGGAGGGGCCTCGTTGGCCTAAAGCCCCTCTCCATGTGTTCTTTGCAGGTGTAACCGTACAGCAAGCCAATGCCTAGAAAGCACATGGTGATTTCATGGATGGTGGAATACTAGTGCTTGCAGATGGAGGATTAGCCAATTGAGACATCATGTCGACCCTGGGTCTAGCATTCTAAATCAAATGAAGAAATGAAAAAACAATCTTGGACAGCTGCCATTAGCCTCATTCTTGTTGCTTTTGCTTTGCTTTCTGTTTCAGACACTGCCTACCCAAACGACTGGGGCAATCTTGTAGTTCTCAGATGTATGCAGGGGCCTTATTTTCCCTCTTTCAACTTTAGGGGAACTGAATTTTGCTGAAATTGAATGGATGAATGGAAGATGAAAATAATATTAGTTACCATTAGTTACCATTTACTCATCACACAACAGTTTCTAGGGCTCTGACGACCGTGTGAACACTTAACTTTTGCAGACAGAAAAACTGATATCCCAGGAGTTAAAGCCACATTAAAAGCAAGTGCTGACTCCAAAGCTCACTTGTTATTAATAATTCCAAGCCATAGTTCAAACGGAAAAAGATAACAAAAATGGTCATTTTGTAAACTCTAAGACATCATAAAACATAAAGCATTATTGTCAAATGTCTTTAGAACTTGATGTATAATTACTAAAATAAAATTGGAAATCAAGCTCAAGGACAAATTTATTGACTTATTATTAATACATGAAAAATTGTGTAAAACTTCTATTCAGCATAACAGATCCTTAGAAACCCACATTCAGGAAAATGCCTTGCGACTCTGTTGTATACACACGATATTGATATGAAGTCTTGCTAGGTTCATTAGTCTGTTCTTTTTTGGTAACTTGTAATTTACCTACTTCTCAAGTGTTTATTTCCTGAAACTGTGCTGGATGTCAACCAAAGAAGACAAGACAAGCCTTTTGGGACCTTCCACCCTTATGCTGGAGGTAAATGATAAGTTTATACTTTATATCAGGTGGTTTCTTAGGGCCCGGAGGACTAAGAGAGAGCCAAGAAGTCTGCGTTACAGGCACACAGACAAGATGGCTAGGGCGTTGCTTCCTATGGAAGGGTTAGCGAAGACTTTTCTAGAAGGTAAACTTTGAATAGAGTCTGGAGTGAAGTGATGGGTGAACCAACAGAAGCTCTGGATTATAACCCAAAAGCGTTAACAAGAACAAAAACCCTGTTTTGGGAACATCACACAGACACCGCCCAGAGGGTCTTTCCTTCTCCTCCAGATTCTACAATGGTGTCATAGAAACAGTGTGATTGCCTGGCTTGAAGGGAAAGACTGCTGAATGTAAGTGCCACAAGATTCATTTGGGTGGTGTCAGAAGCTCATGCTCATGGCTTAGAAATGCCATTCCTCACCTTCCTCTCCCTTTAAACCTTCAAAGCCTGGGAAAGCAATGCTCTTCACCCTGCTTCAAGCTACAAGGCACACGCGCGCACACACACACGCACACACACACACGCACGAGAATGACTCCTCCACTTGTCTGCGTGTATTTTAGATGCCCTTCCACCCTTCTTGGCTGCCCTGTGCCACCTGATTCCTGATGACTACACATATTTTCTTTTTCCCAGGCTCCTTTATCCCAGGGATTGTTTGTCTGGACAATTCCGGCTCAATGGTACCCTGCCATGGAAGGTACCAAATCCCAGGTGTCACCAGTGTTATAGCTGAAAGCCTATCAGCAGACCCGGGAGGCACAAACCAATCAGGATTTCCCCCTTCCCCTTTCCCATAAGCATCACCATCCCCACAGCACTTATCTTAAAGAGACATTTCTGGAAAGTTGGCCACAAACTTTGACAAGCAACTCCGGGTCTTAATCACAGCTGTTTAAGCAAACAAGATGATTTTGCCTGGCAACATTCATGGAAACTATGGTTTCTCAGCGTCAAGCCCAAGTTGACACATAAAATTAATCTCCCATGTCCAAGAGAACAAGGTTCCTAGTTTCACCCAAAGAAAATAGGGCTGGAGTAGGGCTGGGGCAGTTTTCTCTGGACCTAAAAGGACAACACTTCATTATCACTGATAATTTATCTCTCTTCTTCCTCAGAGCAAGTAAATCTCAAAAACTATTTCTCATATGTTCTAAAGGGCAGCAACTTGGCAACATTGTCTCTCGCTTCCTGTGCCGTTAGTTGGCAGATAGATTTAAGTCTGTTCTTCCTTGGGGTTTTAGAAAAGTTTATTCATGTTAAAGAAAATCACCAGAACTTGACAGGTGTGGGTAGAGGAGAGGGTGATTTGCACTGCATCATAGCACATGAAGCCGGAAGAGAACAGATTCCTCTGGTCGTCCATATACTCAGCTCATCTAGTTACCTTGGTATACATAAACAGTTCATTCCTTCATGAGATAAAGACAAGCTTGTCTGTCTTCATGTGCCTCTAACGCTGCTCCAAAAACCATGTAGAATCAAACACAAAAACCAGAAACACATGTTGAAACTATGATTCTCATCTCAGAGCACAACAGAGACAGTGGGATAGAATGCTTGCTTACCTAGGAAGTTCATTTAAATCCATGAGTCACCCTTTGTTCATTTGTCAATTAGGTGTAATACTTTCTCAGCAGGAGTTGAGATCCTATATGAAAATCTCTTTCAAAGTGTCTCAACAGCCAGTAGTAAAATCTTCAGTTATAATAAATACCACAATATAGTCTATGCAGTTGTATGTTGGTAAGTCAATAAAAACAAATGCTAATCTAATAAGGGCTCAATTAGAAAAAAACAAACAAGAATATTAGGGGTGAGTGTTTGGTGAGTGGTTAACATACAGCCTGGTTGTCTATATCCCACATCAGCATGCTTGAGTTTGAGTCTTAGTTTTGCACTTAATTCCAGCTTCCTGCTAATTAATTCACACCCTAAGCAACAGGAGGGTACAGTTCAAGCGCTTGGATCCCTGCCATCCATGTAGGAGAGCCAGATTGATTTCTTGGCATTTAGGGAGTGAACCAAAGGATGGGAGGTCACTCTATCTCAGTCTTGTCTTTCTCCCTATCACTCACATAGAATAAACATTTCAATGAAAAAAATAGCATTAAGCAGGATCATTTTTTTAAAAAAAATCAAATCACCCTTAGCCCTCAGGGTCAAACTTAACATCAAATTCTTGCACCTGCCAGAAAGCGTTGATCCCTTCCTCTCAGTCCACTATCATCACTACTTGTCCAGAGCACTACATGCATCTTGCCATTAATATGTCTATGAAAATCCCAAAGACCTCAGGCTGGGAAATACACAGATCAGAAAAGGTCTGCAGGTCAGGATATGCATGTGGGCAGTCAGCAACCTGATATGGTAGGAATCTTGCACAGGCTAAATAGGTGTGGAAAGGGCAGCATGGTTAAAGCAGGATTTGGACATCTTGAACCTCCCTCTCTGGCTATTTTGTCTCCTACCAATCATTCGGTTAAGCCAAAACAGAAATGATGGGACTTCCAGTGCCAGGCCCAAGATTCTTTCCAATCAAGCGCAGGAACTTGGAGAGAAGCACTTAGCAAACTGATATTAGAGTTATTTCTGTGCAATCAGATATGCCCAGTCTACTATGAAGATCACCTTAAAAACTAAGCTTTGAGCTTATGCATAACCCCCCCGTGCAAGCCTTTCCTTCCCACTCCCAGTCTCTACCTGTGGCCTCCTTCACCCAGTTTCTCAGGCCCATCCGTTTCCAGAGAATCATGCAGATCATTGGTCTCCTTCATTTCATTCTGCCTCTGTGTCCACACCCTCTCATTCCATTTCTCAAATTATCCTTGGCAAACATTACCTCTGCATCTTTCCTATCCTACACCATGTCCATGGTGACATCTCCAGGTTGTGGAGCCTCCTAGCCAGTCTCCCAGGTACTGATTTCTTCTTTTGATTCCTTCACTCTAATCACCTAATCATTGCTTTACTTAGGGTGACTTTCAGCAGTCACTTCACTGTGGGTAATCCCTTGACTGACCTACAATCCACTTCCTGATGTAATAACAACCTAATTCTGGATCTTTGGTCTACTCTGATTTGCATCTGCTCCACAGCAGCCACTCTGCTTGAGAAGGGAGCTCCACATTCCTGCTTGCAGTGGGCCTCGGGGTGTTTGTGCAAGTATTTCCATCACAGTGATGTTTCAGGTTCTATGACATTTACCTTCTTGCCTTTAACTAGACTCTTCTTTGTGTTAGGGATGCATTACACCTTTCAAAGGCAATGTAATAATTACCAAAAAATCAGTTGGTTTGGGATTTATTTTCATTTTTTAATAAATGGTCATAAGAAGAAGATAAACTAGACAATGCTACTACCATTTCTAAAGTAATTTGGACATTACATTATCCAATCCCCTCCATAAACTGTCAGGAAGCAACTCTAAGATGTATGTGTGTATGTGTGTGACATGTGAGCGGGATACCCAAATGGAAAATATGTAACATATGTACAGTCATCCTTCAGGACCTGCAGGAGATTGGACTCAGGACCTGCTGGAGATGCTCAAGTTACATAAAACAGTGTATTACTTGAGTATTAGCTATCCACATTCTCCTTTGTGTTTTAAATAATCTCAGAGTTGCTCAAAATATATAACAAAATGTAGGTATTATATCGATATTTCTTATACTGTACTGCTTAAAAATTATGGTAAGAAACCATAAGTTTGCAGAGATAAAATTTTACTATTTTCAACTTGCAATTGATTCTGTGGATGCAGATCTCACAGCAAACCAAAGAAATTAGGTATCAATAGGCAAGTAAGGCAATGGAACAGACCTGGGCGGAGATTCATATTGTGCTAACAATAAATGTAAGTATGGCTTCTAACTTTAAAATTACTGAATTCAAACCCTAAAGATTCAGTTCAGTGACTCAAGAGAAAATTCTTGATTCAATTATTTTTCTCTTGGACCTTCAATTCCCAGTGCCATCAAGGTGTCAGAACAATGAGCATGTATGTGAGAGGGAATGCCACTCAGAAAACTAGAGACCAACCATAACATCTCACTTAGTTTACACACCAAGGGCCCAGACACCTCCCTGTGGCATCCTGCCCAATATAACATTCCTTTCCCTTGTTTCTTCATTGTCCTGGAAAGTCATGCTCTAAACTGTAATTTACAATCCTGATCTCTGGGGACCTAGCTCCTGGGCCTTCACATGACATTCCTCACTTCAGCGGATTTGTAAAAGTACCAAAGCCGTTTACAGGACTTTGCCAGCTCCTTCAAGATTGTCCTGTGACAGCAGCCCAAGCACCCGGCACCCTGTCCAAGCACTCTTCTGTGATGGAGCTGCAGCCCCAGGGACACCTGTGGTCCCAGGACCAGCCACGCTGGCCCAGCTGGAGCTGGCACTATGCAGTCTGGGCCCAAGCAGGGAAGTGTCCTCCTTGTCAGGGCCCTTCCCCTTCTCACTGCCATTGTAGATCGCTGTTTGTTTCTACTAATCAGCAATAAAGGTTTAGAGGTTTTGAAAAAAAAAGTACCAAAGCCAATCACTGTTTTGCAGATAATGGATCAATTCTTTACTCCCTTCTAGCAGGTCAAGAGAACAGATGACCATGTCTAATAAATGGAAAACATGTTTTCATGATTTGTCATTGATGCAATTGTTTTTAATGAAATTGTGCCTGGAAAATTTTTGGAAAAATTCTTAGATGTAGAAGCAGTTTCCTCCCCAAAGGCTACCTCCTCACACTGTCACCAGTGGGCCATAAACAGTTGAGTCCGGAAGGGCAGGAAGACGTTACTTTTACAGCTGTAGGGTAACCATCTGCTCCAGAGGAAGTTCGGAGCCTGAGCCCTAAAAGAAATTGGCAGAAACCTGGGGAAAACACTGTGATTTTAAAAGAATAACACCAACTGGGCACATCTCTGGCTCTGTCCCCCCCTCCCCCCATGGGGTATGGAGGGTTTGAGCAGTTTTCAGTGTGAGGCAGAGGTGAGGAGGATTCTGGCTTTAGAACACAGCACGTCTGGGTTGGGCTGCCATGCACTCAGGGAAAGAGGAGAAACAGAAAGGGGGATGCCATAGGGCTAATTAATTAAAGGCAAAATAAAAAAGAGAAGAGAAGAGAAGCAAGGAAGGAAAAGTAAATAAAAGAAAAAAGGGATAGGAGGAAACAGGAGGGGAAGTGAGGGGGAGGAGGGGGAGGAGAGGAGAAAAGAAGAGAGGCAAGGGGAAAGGAGGGGAACAGAGGAGAGTAGAGAAGAGAGGAGCAAACAGGAGAAAAGAGTAAAAAGGGGATCTATGAACATTTCAGGGGAGGGGAGGAGAGAGCAGGAAAGGGAGGGGAGGGAAGGAGAAAGTAGGGGAAAGAATGAGGGATCTATGAATATATTAAGAGCTGAATACACCGTGGTCAAATTCTCTTTTTTTTTTTAAAAGATTTATTCATTTTATTACAGCCAGATATACAGAGAGGAGGAGAGACAGAGAGGAAGATCTTCCATCCCATGATTCACTCCCCAAGTGAGCCACAACGGGCCGGTGCGCGCCAATCCGATGCCGGGAACCTGGAACCTCTTCCAGGTCTCCCACGTGGGTGCAGTGTCCCAATGCTTTGGGCCGTCCTCGACTGCTTCCCCAGGCCACAAGCAGGGAGCTGGATGGGAAGTGGAGCTGCCGGGATTAGAACCGGCGCACATATGGGATCCCGGGGCTTTCAAGGCAAGGACTTTAGCCGCTAGGCCACACCGCCGGGCCCTCAAATTCTCTTTAAAGTGTTAAGCAGCAGCTGTGTCTGGTTACTGCACTGCTATGAGTTGTAACAAATGCCTCTATTCTGACCATGCTTTCTTGGGATAGCCTGATATCTCTAACTGTATCATTACACAGATCAAGTCTCAGCCTCCCTGAAGATAAGACAATCTTAGTGTGATAGGTTAAGAAACTTTACCCCCTAAAAATTTAGCATAGCCATGAGGCCAATAGGACCTTACCAATAGGAACTCAGAAAGAGGTAGCTATGGCATAATATGGAAGATCTTCATTTCCTCACCAAATGAAAGAGGAAACTTCACTGGCTATTATGGAGATGAAGAGCAGTTAGGGTGTCCACATCTACTCGGGAAGGCCAACAGGAAGTGAAATGAACAAATACACACTGGGACAAATCTTGGGATAGGGAAATTCATCAAGGGTAGTGAAGGAACCCAACGGAAACAGTCCCTGGCAGCCTCAGAGTTTGCAGCACCCAGTGCAACCCAAGTTTTAAGCAGGAATCTCCCACATACATAAAAGGGAACAATAAGCAGGGCATCGGCCATGTGAAAATGACTGAAAGAGATGAAGTGGAAAAAGCATAAGGGACTTGATGAGGCATGAGAAGACTGACTTGCATATTCAAGGTGACGGACGTCCAGGATTGGTTTCATCTTGGGTAATAGCAGGTTTTCAAAGGTCGCTATTACTAGGAATGGGAGAACCAGGCCCTGGTGAAAGAAAAATTAAAAAAAAAAAAAAAAAAAAAAAACCAGCCTGGAGATGTACAAGCTGGGTGCTGCACTTGGCCAGAGATGCTGATAGTTTGGCAATGATCACTGCCTGCCTGTCTCCACCCTCCACTGGGCAGAGGTTGACATTGTCCATACCGCTTCCTCAGGGTCTAGGGGAAACTCCTTTAGGACTTGAGATTCATGCTCAAGTTGACCCACAAAATAAACTGCTGAGTGACAGAAGTAGTTGGGAAAATAAAAAGAGAACAAGAAAGCAAAAAGGAAAGCCTGCTGAGTTGAGCGTAGAAAAAGACATCTTTCGGTTATGGCAAAGGGCAGTGGAGGAGAAGGCCTTAGGGAAATCTTGGTGATGTGAGGAGTGACAGTGGTGACAGGAGACAAAGCGCTAAGTCTAGCATGTTGCTACAGTCCGTTGAGAGTCATTTAATAGAGGATGGAATGCTTTGTAATTATTTTAGCAGAATTGTACTGTTTAACCAGAAGGTACTGGGGAATTAAATTATGTGCATCACAAGATTCCAAAAAGTTACAACCTTTCTTATTTGACTGTGTTTACAGAAGATATTGCCAAACAAAGATTTCACTTACCAACTCGTTTTTGCCTTAGTAGCTCTTCATTAGCTGGATCATGTTCATGGAGACTCTGAAAGAACATTGTTGAAAATCATCAGTTCGTGTTAGAAAAGTTTTTTTTTTTTTTGCCACTAGGGTCTGCTACTCATACAGTCCTCAGTGTTAGAGCTGAGCTTAAGGCTGCAGATTTGGTTTAGCACCAAGTGCCCAGTAGATGGTAGGCAAAGGGCAACTGGTGGGGAGAGGAAACAGAGTCAGTTCTGCAGTGTGACCTAGAAGTATATTTCTATAGACCAGCCTGTCGGTCCGGGGGTGGAAGAAATCCTCATATCTGAGCTTCTCAGTGTTCCTGCCATTTGAGTCCTGTCAAGAACCGTAATTAATGATGTTGTAAACCTGTGCTCTCTGGCTAATATGTGAACCCTGAGTCATGTCACTGACCGTTTAGTCAAGATTCACAACCTCCTCTCAGAGCTTAGCCCATGCCCAGCTCACTAATTTTGCCGTATTGAGGGCCGTTTAATCACTGTGCATGTTTGGGAGGTGTTTTTGTCTTTTTCCTTCCTCTGTTCCTCTTTATTCTGGATGGTTTTAATGCTAGTTTCTGTGATAAGGGCTAAGACGCCACCTCCAGAGTTGAGTCAGGCTATATGGGCAGAAGACTGTGCCACATACCAGTTCTATGACCTGTGGGAAGTTCCTTATCTTAAATGCGCCTCAGTTTTCCTTTCTGTAAAACGGAAATAAAAATAGTTCTAGCATCATAAGATTTCTATGAGAACTAAGTACACCGTGACATGACATACAGCAAGCTATTACAAAATTTTAGTTATTCTCAAGATGGATCAAAGGACTAAATTTAAGACCTGAGACCACAAAATTGGAACATAGGAAAGGCGCTGGCACAATGGCTCAACTGGTTAATCTTCTACCTCCAGGTGCCAGAATCCCATATGGGCACTGGTTCATGTCCTTGTTGTTCCACTTCCCATTCAGCTCCCTGCTTGTGGCCTGGGAAAGCAGTGGAGGATAGTCCAAAAAGCTACATGGGGACCCTATATCCACATAGGAGACCAAGGAAGAAGTTCCTGGTTTCAGATTGGCTCAGCTCCAACAGTTACAACCATTTGGGCAGTAAATGAGTAGATGAAAGATTTCTCTGTCTCTCCTTCTCTGTAAATCTGCCCTTCCAGTGAAAATAAATAAATATTTTTAAAAAAATAATAAACATAAGGGAAACACTCCAAGACATTGGCATAGGGGATGGCTATTTGGACAAGACTCCCAAAGCACAGATGATAAAAGTAAGATTAAATAAATTACATTGTATGAAACTTAGACACTTTTACACAGCAAGGGAAATGGTCAATAAAGTGAAGATATATCAACAGAATGTGAAAAAATATTTTGTAAGATGCCTTAGAAAGGATTAATATCAAGAATATATTAGTAACTTAAGAAACTCAACAACTTAAGTAATTGGCAAATGGCTTTAATTTTTTCCAATCATATTTTCAGAAAAGCTAATAGCCAACAGAAATATGAAAAAATGTTCAATATCACTACTACACAAGGAAATGAAAATCAAAACCAAAGTGATATCAATTCACCCTGTCAGCTAAAACCCAAAACACAGAAACTAACAAATGCTGTCAAGAATGTGGGGAAAGTGGAATACTTATACACTGTTGGAGGCACTATAAACTAGTTCAGCCACTACGAAAAAGAATGTGGAGTTTTTAAAACAAACAAGCAAACAAGAATCCTAGAAATAAACTTGCCACATAATCCAGCAGTTACACTACCTGAGTATATATCTGAAAGACAGGAATATACTGTATGAAAAAGATACCCACACCACTGTTACAACGCATTGTTGTAAACATGCACTATTCAAGGGCCCGGTGGTGTGGCCTAGCAGCTAAAGTCCTCGCCTTGAAAGCCCCTGGATCCCATATGGGCACCAGTTCTAATCCCGGCAGCTCCACTTCCCATCCAGCTCCCAGCTTGTGGCCTGGGAAAGCAGTTGAGGACAGCCCAAAGCTTTGGGACCCTGCATCCGCGTGGGAGACCTGGAAGAGGTTCCAGGTTCCCGGCTTCGGATTGGCGCGCACCGGCCCGTTGTGGCTCACTTGGGGAGTGAATCATGGGATGGAAGATCTTCCTCTCTGCCTCTCCTCCTCTGTGTATATCTGGCTGTAATAAAATGAATAAATCTTAAAAAAAAAAAACATGCACTATTCACAATAACCAGAATATGGACCCAAACAAGATATCCATCATCAGACGAATAAAGTGTGACACACATACAGAGAGAGAATGATATATTTTTCAGCAATAAAAGAAAGAATGAAATTCTGCCATCTGTAGCAAAATGGATGCAACAGGAGGACACCGTGCTGAGTGAAATGAGCAAAGACAAATACTGCATGTTCCACCTTACCTGTTGGAGCCATGGTTTGAAAAAGAAATATCTGTGTGCATCAGTATTGCTGCAGACATAATTTTGTGAAATTTGTTTTGTATCTTTGTCAAACCACTGCTTAAGAATATTATGCTGCTATATTTTTATCTACTGTAACTACTTTAAAATTCATTGTATCTAGGCAAAATTGTCACTTAATTGTGGCTTGTAGCCATTGTCTATATTCTCTCTAAATTATAGCCTTTTTACTTCTCACTTGTTGAAGTTCTGTTTTGATGAAGTATTAAGCCTTTTAGTATAATACAAATTTAGAATATGCAATCTCAAAAACTACAGAGATTTAAAAAACAGGAGAAGAAAGGATGGTAAGAGGAAGAAAGAAGAAAATATCATGATATTTTTAGAATTGCAACCACAAACCATATTGAATGTCAAAAACTAAGAAGTTTTTTAAAAAATTAGACGATGTTATGAAAAATACACATTTATTTACAACCCCAACAATAAAACATAAACTGCATTAGGATAAACCTCATAAAGAATGCACAAAACGTATGATGAAGACAACCATGAAAGTTAATTGGAATACACATCGGTAGGCCAGCCTAACAAAGTGACAGGATTCACCATTTATCTGTATGGAATGTCTAATCATTTCTTGAAGAAACAAATGCAGATATGATGACTAATGAGTGTAATTTCAGAAGCACAATTGTTGCGTCATTGGCAGTTAAGGTTTTCTAAGGGAACTAAGCTAAGCAGGAACTGAAGGTGCCAAGTCAATGCATAGAGCTGGTTCCCATCCAGCTTCCCCTGGAGCCTGTTTGGCTTTGTGCCCATGCAGAGGAAGGTTCTTCCTGCATTCCTGCCTCCACCCTCCCTGGGTCCTGGGAATGAGTGGCTGCTGGTGATCTCTCCATCTGCTCCTCAGAGCCAGGAAGAGAGGACTCAGACAGTCCAGGAGAATGTGCCTATCATGGGTCTCCTTGGAACAGCTTTCCCAGGTGGGGTTGCTCTGTTTTCCAGTCTTACTGTCAGTTGTGTATGAAAATCAAAGAACTTTTCAGTTTTCTAATTCAGTCTTACACATCTTTCCAACAATGCCCATTGTTGCCTTCATACTCCCCCGGAAGACTCCATATCACTGGACGTGAAGCCAATCTTCTGTGGTTATCTTCTGAAGCTTTCAGGGCACTGGTGCAAACAGTGGCTTCCATAGTCTGTCGCTCACCTTCTTTCTGATGTCCAGTGAGAATTCACAATTCCTGGGGGAAATAACTTTTTTCTTTTCAATCCAATCATTGTGGGAGATAGTTGGTGGACAGTGGGGAGAAATGCATCCTGAGAGCAAAAAGCTTCTGGGGGACATAGGGGTGGTGGGAAATGACCTCGGTTTTCCAAGATTTGTGAAGTGACAAAGAGCTTCCTGTCAGTTCAGGCAATCTGGATTTGAGTAGAGCAAAGACAGGAGCCACGCTGCAGATGGCACTCCTGCAACTCAGCTTCTTACTGGGTGGGAAAGTCAGCTACTCTCTCTAAGCTTCTATTTCTCACATTATAAAGCATCTGTGCTGAGACACATTGAGTGCTCTGTGCAGTCCCCAGAGTGGTGTGTGCAGTGCCCCTGGGTCCCCCTGGCCTGGGGTCCACCAGAAAAAGAAGCACTGCCAGAGCCATCATGCCATTGCAGTGTGGGGGAACTTGTGTGCAGCTCTAGCACCTGTCTTTTCCTCAACATCTTAGGCGCAGGGTGGCACTCACCATGGGATCCTAGGACTCACCTGTGTGTTCACTCCAAACAAGAAAACAGAGCTCCTAAGTGAACCCTCAACTCTGACTCCCAGATCTCAGTGACAATGGCCAGCTCTGGCCAGAGGGAATTTCCTGGTGGCTGAGCTTCAACCAGAAGAGACAAGGTCACTAATTCCAGGAAGAGCCCCACCTGTCAGACATGATGACTTTCCAAATAACTGTTGGTGCTGGGGTGGGCGGCCTAGAGTGTGGGCAGGGCAAAGGAATGGACAGCCAGTTCAGGAGACTGTGGAGAAGGAGCAAATTGTAGAGCAACAAAATGGTCACCTAAGCGCACCAACCTCACCCCCCCTGCCAGATCCTGGTCACTAACTCTGCCATTTTTCACCTGGAATCCATTTAATGTTTGCGTCAGATAGTTGGCCTCAGCCTGAGTCCTGCTGGAATGTCTCCTCCCATAAGGGCATTAACACAAGTGTATTTTACACGTGTCTTTAACATAATAACCAATTTGGAAGTATTGGCTTCTTTGCTAGTAACACTGCTGAAGTGTAATGTGTATGATAATTTAATATCCTTACAGCAAAGCAGTGAAGGAGGTAGTATCTATTCCCGTTTTATATAGAGGAAATGGATTTGGAGCAATGGAGAAATGTGATGATGTTTCCAGAGTTAGCAGGGATAAAACACAGACTTAAGCCCATGGGCCAATGTCAAAATAGAGAATACAGCCCTGCTGCTCCTAAGGTAATTGTTGGAGAGGAGCAAGTGTTGCCAGAAGGACACACCTGAGTATACATCTCAGTCTTACTAAAATCTACATTGTAAGAAAGTCTTAAGCAGATTCATGTGCTTTTCAAAATGTAGGAGTCTCTGGGCTCCATAATTGCATTTCAGATGCTCACACCCTGTTTTTATAACTTGAGTATATAATAACATTATTCACACTAGTGAACAACCCAAGTTTCTATGGATGGGTGGATGAGTAAATCAAATGTGGTGCATGCAGAAAATGGGATATTATGCAAGCTTTAAAAATAAAGTGTATTGTGACACAATTTGCAGCATGGAGAAACCTTAAGGATATTATTCCTAGTGAAATAAGTCACCCACAAAAAAAAATCTGAATAGCTGATGATTTCACCTACACGAGCTATCATAGGTAGTCAAATGCATAGGGATGGAGAGTAAAATAATATTTGCCCAGGACTCGGGACAGACAGGAGGAACTAGTATATTACATTCTGCAATGTGAAAAAGTTCTGGAGTCCTAGATAAAAAACCATGTTAATACATTTAACAATACTGAGTTGTGGATTTTAAAATAGTGTAAAAATGCCTGCAAAAAGGAGGGCTGGCATTGTGATCTAGTGGGTTTAGCCACTCCCTGCAGTGCTGGCATCCCCTATGGGTGCTGTTTGTATCCTGGCTGCTCCACCTCTAATCTAGCTCCCTGCTAATGGCCTGAGAAAAGCAGGTAGATGGTCCAAGTGTTTACGCTCCTGCACCCACATGGAAGTTCCAGATGAAACTCCTGGTTCCTTATTTGGCCTGGATCAACTCACTGTGCTCTCTCTCTCTCTCTCTCTCTCTGTCTCTTTCTCCCTCTCTTTTCCCCTCCCTTTTTTCCCACCCCATACCCAGTAACTCTGCCTTTCAGATGAATAAATAAATATGCCTTCTTTTAAACCTATCACCAAAAGTTGCATTTAAGGTGCTACATTGTCAGCTGTGGAAACTGGGTAGCAGTTTAGGGCAGCATAAACTAATCTGGCAGACCCAAGCAACCCTCTCCAATGGAAGTCCTTGGTCTCTGTTTGAGGATTTTGTATCTTGAAGGACAATCCTAGGGAGGAAACTTCAGCACTTTAGATCTGGGAAAGGTTAAGAGTTTCTAGGAAAATGAACTTCAAATGCTAGTATTAATTCCAGAAGATTTACTTTTATATTCCCTGGACTGTCTGTGCCATCAGGCAAAGAGAGAGGCTCTGCCAGGACTACTATCAGGGCAGACCTGGCACACAGAGAGTGTGCTGCTGTAGCCATGAATACTGAGAAACTACACACAGACAAAGCTGAATTCCACCTGTTAAGATCACCTCAAGGCCTGACATTCTCTCCACACACATTGGATAACCAGGGCTCTCCACCAGTCATGTGAATTCACAAAAAGTGCAAAGATTTCCACCCTTAATTTGTACGAGCAAGCTACTTCATATGATGGCAAAGGTTGTATCGCACACACTGGAGTTTGGAAGAGACACACTGTGCATACCCCCCAAATCACAAGAAAAATAAAGAAAAGACAATGAAAGCCTCATTGAAGCAAGGAGCATCCCAACAACCAAAAGAGGAAGAAAACGCATAAAGTCATAAAGCAAAGTTCTAAAAATGAGACCAAACATACCAGCCACATACCCATATGAATAAATGACACTCACTTAATCAAAGTTAAGTTCTTTTAAATTTGGTTTAAAGGAGTAAACCTCAAGCACATGTATTTTTCAAAGATAACAACTGAAGAAGGATGGCATATTAGATTCTCAACAAAAACAGGAAAACGAACAAAAATAAGGCAAACTCAAAAACAAAAGCAGGATTGACAATTGGGATAGAAGAAAAAACTTAGATTCAAAAGTACCAGGTACAATGATAAAATTAAGCACAGCCATTCTAGAAACAGTGGCAGACTGAAGTAAAGAGAGCTAAAATATCTAACACAAGGAAAATTACCTCAACAGAAAAAGTTCTATGGGAAGGAGAGACATAACAATAGAAAACATACATACAGCACTGTCATGTTCCAGGCATTGAACTAAAGCATTTAATAGATATGATGTCACTTTAAAAAACTCACAATAAAATGAAATTAGAAGACATTTATGTCCATGCAAAGATTTTTTTTGAAATCTACATATCATTTTTCCTAGCACACATTTTCCATAAACTTTCTGAAGCATCCTTATATTATCTGATTTCATTTTTATAACATGCATAAGAAGTCAATACTGCTATTGTTATCATCAATCAAATAAGATTCAAATCAACAGTATACCCTAATTCTGACACATGCAGAAGCATAGATAAAGAATAATCTAGTAATTCCTGGGAAGACAAAGGAGTTACTTATCAACCCCTTTTACTCAAACGCAGCTCCCTCCAGTGTTCCAAAGACAAGATAACCGGAATAACTCATCAGCAGAGATCTTAGAGGTATCTGTGTTGGCCTCCGTTATATCAATCTGTAACTGTGACATCCAGACACACAGATTGATGTCTTTTGAAATGTGCTCTAGACTGATGCTAAAGTTAACATGAATCCCATGAGACCATACCTTCTGTTCAATCCTCTAAAGATGTTAACTGTCACTGCTGTCAGTTTCTCAGAGTGGAAGCCTTTGACTCAGGGACTGCAGCTGAGTTAGGGTGAGGAGGCTGGGAAATCTCCCTTGAACATACGCTGATGTGTCATGACTTATTTCAGAGGATGGCAAGTTGTGGCCCAGTATTCACACTACCATCCATTTTCAATCACCCTACCCCCATTTGCAACATTTTCTTAAAATACACCTCCTCCCTCACCCCTCGCTTATTCTTTTTCTTTTTTTTTTTTTAAAGATTTTATTATTATTGGAAAGCCAGATATACAGAGAGGAGGAGAGACAGAGAGGAAGATCTTCCATCCGATGTTTCACTCCCCAAGTGAGCCGCAACGGGCCGGTGCGCACCGATCCGAAGCCGGGAACCAGGAACCTCTTCCAGGTCTCCCACGCGGGTGCAGTGTCCCAATGCATTGGGCCGTCCTCAACTGCTTTCCCAGGCCACAAGCAGGGAGCTGGATGGGAAGTGGAGCTGCCAGGATTAGAACCGGCGCCCATATGGGATCCCGGGGCGTTCAAGGCGAGGACTTTAACCGCTAGGCCACGCCGCCGGGCCCACCCCTCGCTTATTCTTAAAGTATACCTCCTACCCATCCCCTGTTTAACAAACTTATGTTTATTAAAAACATTTTCCATCTACAATATGCTCAGAAAATCAGAGAAATGAAACAAAAATAGAACAAACATGGATTTACTCACCAAAGGATAAACTACAGACTCTAAGTTCAGCACAACTTTGGAAGAATAAATTACAACAAAAATGAAGCACAAAGTGGTTCTCCTTGGGGATTTCATTTCTTCAACTTTGAGTTGCTTCGCCTGAAATGGAAATACAATGGTTTAGAGCTAGAGCAACTTGCTTATTAGAAAAGGAGAGAACCAGTAGGTCCTATACAAATATCCTTTTCAGATGGAGTAGAGAAAGGAAGGAGCCCAGGTGCACTCTGTCAAGCCTGAGGAGAAAAAATAGTGTCAGGGAGGGTGGGGGGGGAAGGGTGAGGGGGTACAACATGTATATGGAGGAGGGGTAGCATTTTCTGGACAGGTGAAGAGAAAAGAAATGAAAGGAGGAATGAAGAAGAGAGAGGGAAACCAAGGAAAGGGAAGACAGCTCAGCAAGAAAAGCCTTTAACAATGTGACCCAAGGCAAGTAATACATGTACAAAAGAATTCAGAGAACACCATGTGGTTTATTTTGGCTCTCTCAGTTCTCTCCTATTCTATCATCCCCACCATCTCCAGCCCCTTGCTGCAGTCTGACAGCGAGGAGCGGTACACTTCCACTCCTTCCACCTCTCAGATACAGGAAGGAAAATGGAAGCATTTACCCACCTTCTCCCTGCCCCACCCTGACCCTCTCCATCCTAATCTGAGACTCACATAGGCTTTCAACTCCCTCATTTTTGTAATAAATATTTTAATAAACAACAACAACAAAAAAAAAACCAAAGTTGGTCCTCAGGGTAATAGTAGCTACCTTTTAGTGACCTTTTGGTGAGAGATGATTAGATCACCGAGGTACCTTCCTAGGAAGGATTAACACTTATCTCTTCAGATCTGGTTAAGTTTCTTTGAACTGGATTAGTTCTCAAGAGAGCAGGCTATTATCAGGTGAGGCCACCCCAACATATTTGGTTACTTCTACACATATTCAGTCCCTTTGACTCATTTATTGTGTTGCATTGTAGTCAGGGAGCCTCATCAGATTTGCCCCATGCACTTCCAGCCACTAAAGGTCAAGAGCCAAATGAACCTCTCTTCTTTGGACATTACCCAGTATCACATTTTCTGTTATAATGCCACAAAACAGACTTAAAATTAGTGATTTTTGAAAACTAATTAGAATGTTGTTAACGAAAACTGAGATTTATGGTGGCTAGTTTAATCATGATTGCATTCAACAATTCTAGTATCACATAGAACAAGCCCAACTCAACTAGATATGAAGACCGAGATGATAACTTCATAGAGAATTCTTTCCTGTTAGATTTTCCTACATCCAAGTATTGTTACAAGACTAAGGGCCAGAAGACCCACACTGGCATCCAAGATTCCCCTGAAGTAGCTGCATCCTTGGGGACTCTGAGTTTAAATGTCCTCATCAGTAAAATACGGATAATTATACATCTTGTAATTCTCCAACTGAGTTTTCTGAGGCTCACATGAGACTAAACGCATCTAGGAGCTCCAGGGATTCAGGCTGTGATGACTATAACCTGATTATTGTAGAATGCAAAAGGCAACCATGAGGACTGGCCAACCTTGGTCAAGACCTTGTGTCTGATGCCGGCCCAGGTTTACATGCCAGGCAGGCTTATATTTCCATCATCAGCTGCTGACTGGTGCCTCTTCCTTTTCCCCAGCGGAAAAGAGGGAAGCACTGGGGCTTTGGAAAACTGACCCAACTTGCAAATCTGGCAAACGGAATACATTTTTAAAATTCTGCAGCTTCATGTTTGTTTTTTAAAAAATACTTCACAATTTCAGTTACAGGAATAGATGTTCAAGACCATGTCGGAATGCTGTAGAGAAATCATAGCAAGGCATGTTTAGTTTCTAATTTGAAAGTTTCTTTTCAGGGTGAATTAGCCTGCTGACAACAACTGTTCCTGGGTATCATATGCTTAAGGAGTTACTTTATCTTCAAAGTGCACTGTACTTGTTGTCTCTAAATTGGAGGGGATGAGACTGAGGAAGTGAAGAGTTAGTGAGCTTCCCTTAGTATCTGACACCTAGGGAGGGACTTGGGAGCAGAGGGACCAGGCCCCATCTCTGCTTGCTCTTTCCTGATATTGGCAGTGCCTCCTTCGCCAGAGTCAGTAGAAATTACAATTTTCCCATATGGTCATACCTGGCCCTTCTGAATAAGCCATTGACCAAAATTCTTCCCATCTTTGTCCAGCTTTGTCTTGCTTAAGATAGCTGGTAAAACAAACCCACTTCTCTTTGTTGATGTATATGTTGATTACAAAATCACAAGTAGAAAGAGACTGAGATGGAGGGAGGATCCCATGATGGGAAATATATTCTCTGAATGCAGAGGAATGATATCCGTCTTTTAGTTCTACATCAAGATGAGGACAAAGAAAGAAGAATGCCAGCCCTTACAGGGGAAGGTGATTCTCAAATTCTCTGACAGCCAGTATGCTATGGGTCTAATGGCAGCAGGGATGCTAAGTGATCACTTTCAATTTTGTGGCTACTCTGAGGACAGCAGAGAAGGATTGTGGAAGGGCAGGTATTTGGCCTGGAGGTGAAGACTGTTTAAGATGCCAACATCTCATATTCAAGTAATTGAATTGGATGCAAAATGCTTCTCCTGATTCAAGGTTCCTGCTAACGCAGATGCTGGCAGGGAATAGGTGTGGTTCAAGTTACGGATTAAGCTTCTGCCACCTACATGGAAGACCTGGGTAGAGTTCCCTGCTCCTGGCTTTGACCCAAGCCTAGCCCTTGGATTTGGACATTTGTGGAATCAATTTGTTGGTCAATGGATACAGGAATCTCTCTCACACTCTTTCTCTTTTTCTGTTTCTTAGATAAAACAAGATCATTTAAAATGGAGTTAAAGATGAGCTTATTTTGGTGCAAAAAGTTTTAAAATATATGCATGGATTTTTCCTAACGCACGTGGGAGACATATAAAGATGGGATTTTCTTATGTACAAGACTAATCTTGGATAAATCCTTAGCACACCATGTTATCCATGAGAAACCAGTGGATATTGTTCTTGGTAATGGAAAAAAATCTACATTTATGAAGCAGCCTCCCCAGTTCTAAGCAGTGTGTCCTCTGTAGCTTCCCCACTTTAATTATAAAACCAATCAGTGCTCATATTCATTCTGAAACTCCTAAAGAACAAAGACTGAGAGACAGAGAGAACCAGAAGCACAGAGAGAAATGAAATCATTTTGTGTCATTTCCAATGATGTCCTCTGTTGAAATTAAAATCTATCATTATTAACTGACTTTTATGAGCTGGTTGTATCTGAAGAAAAAGCTCAGAAATATGACCTAATCCTTGGTATTAACCCTATGGCACTGAGTAACTTCCTGGTCTCCTCTGACTCCGTTTTCCTGTCTGCGAAGTTAAGTGGGAGAGAGAAGCAAAGAAAGCATTCCCTGACATCATATGCCAGGAATAGGTTGTGAGCATTCGCAGCAGCCCTGCATTTGATGGAGAAAGGCTCCCTAGAAGAGTGACTATGCCTGATGAAGCCTTGATAGGACATGAAGCTGTTCCCATAAGTCTTAGAAAGAACCAGCAATCGAGATCCACTCCTCTCCTAGAAATCTCTGCTCCCTGAGCAGCTGTGAATTCAGGCTGGTAGTTTGATATGGGATATTGGCAACCCCTGAGGAGACCTAACCTGCTGTAGCACAATGCCAAAATCCAGATTCGGTTTTCTTATCAAGCCAAGCTAAGGATTTGATTAAAATAATTAATTTTAAAACTCACAGTGCAAGAGCTGGCCTCTGAAGGTCCCATTATTGTTCCCCATAATTCCATCATCTCAGATTTAACCTCACTTATCTTAATTTTTGAGTCTCATAGTAACCAACTTCTTAAATTTGGCCAGCCCACACCTTCCCTGCCCTTCAAACACACACATCATAGCTAAGGCTGCCATGTTTTCCCTTCTGCCCTGTCTGTATATGGCGGAAGATTGAAGTTTTTGAAGGGCTCAACTCACAAATTCTCCACTGTTTGTGTTTCTCACTGCATTCAAGTAAAGGCAGTATCACTTTCAATAGTACCCAGGTCCCTTTAAGAGTTGGATTTTGTTTTTCAAGAACAAGTGTACTTCAAAGCATCCCTCCTGGCTCCACTAAGGAAATCAATTGCTTTGTCATAACTTTAAACAGGAGGGTTGCTGGTGCTCAAGCACTGGGTTTTTGTAAAGATTCTGAAACCAATCTTTGGATATTGATCTTGGCATAAGAAGACTAATATTTTGTTAAAGTATTTTTTTATAGTTTGGCAAAACCAAAACAGTATTTCCATTTATTTGCTTTGGCAATCTCCATCCTTTCTCGTCCCATAGCCTCAGGGGGAAAAAAGCTGCATTTTTAAAAATTCTGTCCTTCCTTCTGAGTCCAGACAAAGGCTGCCTCCTTAGATGGAGGTTCCCTGATGTGTTTTGCTATAAATAGTTCCTACTTCCTCTGACAGCTTACATGCACTGAAAGTAGACCTCTTAGCCTTCCTGCTGGAGTTATATTTGCTGTCATAAATTATCCTATCAGGTTAAATCTATCTACTCTGACCCCCCCACACACACAAACACACAATCATGTGCAAACACACACATCTATCCATGGCACACATTTGTTACATCCTGCTGAGTGTCTGGTGTTCCACTGAGTGCAGAAGAAACAGCAGTAAGCACAACAACACGCCCTGTCTCCACAAAGCTTAGAGTCTAATGGGGTAGAAGAGCATTATTAAAGAATCAGCTACTCAATTTATCATTTAATTACTGCTGGAAAAGTGCTACCAAGGAGAATAGTCATAATACTAATGTTTGTTGAACCCTCACCATGTACCAGACACTGAAGTCAACTGTCACACCAGTGAACTGGTTCTAGAATGAGATCTATTAATAGTCTAATGTCAAATTAACTGAACGACAAAGTGGTTAAATGCCTTACCTGAGATCAGAGGCATTTAACCAGAATTTGAACAAAGGAAGTCTAACTTTAGAGCCCAGCCTTTTGATCAATGTACTAATAAAGTTCTGTAACAGAGGAACATGATCTCATCTTGAGAATTTGTGGAAAGTGTTATAAAGGAAGGTATTTAATTGGGGCAAAACATGAAGCAGGGTTTGAAATGACCAAAAATCAAGAAAGACGGTAGAATAAAGAGAGGAAGTGGGTTCCAGATGAAAGGATCACGAGCAAAGGTCCTGAGACGGCGAGAAAGCACAGCACCTTCAAGAAAACGGGGCAAGGGTGAGGTGGGACTGATGCAGAAGCAGAGTCAGGGCAGGCAGACCTTGTGGAGCAGCATGGGTTAGGAAGGCAGCTGAAAGAGTAGAGAAGAAAGCCTAATCCCCAAACCTCACAGAATCACAATCATCAAAGGTCCCATCAAAGATGATTACATCAAGGTGATGAAGACAGACTAGGGAGAAAGGAGGAAAACACAATTAGCAGAGACTCATGGAACCACTGAAGGCCAAAGTTCCAGAAAAAGGGTGTGGTCACCTGTTCCAATAGTGCTGAGAGGTTGTTCAGGAGGAAACTAAGCTAGCTTAGGGGATTTGTAGAGGAGCTAAACTCTTGGTAAGAGGGCTCTAACTGGAATGGCGAGTGAGACTCACCTGTTACAAGCTTTAGAATATGTAGGACATGCCCATTTAGAGATGGTGAGCACATGAAACTCAAGAAATTAGTTTGCACAACAGAAGAGAGCAGCGGTTCTTCCCTCAGGTAGGCTGCCTACTTTTCATGTTGCATATGGTATATGCAAAGCTTTCTCTCTAGGAAAGGATTTCCCTGTGTTGCCTTTGGCATAACATCAACAGAAACTATGTTTCTTTGTTTTCTCTTAAGATTTATTTATTTTTATTGCAAAGTCAGATATACAGAGAGGAGGAGAGAGAGAAAGATCTTCCTTCCAATCGTTCACTCCCCAAGGGGTTGCAATGGCCAGAGCTGAGCCAATCTGAAGCCAGGACCCAGAAGCTTTTTCCAGGTCTCCCACGTGGGTACAGGGTCCCAAGGCTTTGGGCCGTCCTCGACTGCTTTCCCAGGCCACAAGCAGGGAGCTGGATGGGAAGCGGGGCCGCCTGAACTAGATCTGGTGCCCATATGGGATCCCGGCATGTGCATGGTGAGGACTTTAGCAGCTAGGCCACAGTGCCAGGCCCAAAATTAGGTTTCTAAATAAACTTTAGCTTGCACTGCCTAAGCACACATTTTATTGTACTCTTGGAAGGAAATAAAGGGTATGTTCTTAGGTACAAACTGTCATCAGGCATATCTTTATAAAACATACCCTTGTCAAAATGGAGACTAGGTGAAAGAATGTAGATACACAAAAACAGCATTCCATGAGTCCATAATAATGCACACCAGAGTTCCTATTGATAGTGGATGGTGGTACCGAATGTGAGAACTGTCGTTGGGAATTCTGCTGAGAATAGGAACATCTGCTCATCTCCAAGAGCACTGGGTTTCCGTAAGGACTGGCTGCAATAAGTTAACCGCTGTATTGTAGGAGTGCAAGGTAAAACTCCTGAAAGCTAACTTTTAGGAGCCTTCACAGATCTGCGTTTTCAACTGCAAAGGTGATAAGAATTATCTTTGCTGACCTTGTTTAATTAGGTGATTCATCCCCTTCACATGCAGAGCTCTAAAAGCTAAATATTTATTTAACATGAACACGAAACACAATACCAATTAAAGAACTGCACTGAAGAAGAAAAAAAAAATTCGCCGTTTAATTTTCCATTGCTTTGAAATAAGGCCCAGCAGCAGCATTGTATCAGGGTGGCTCCGTACTATCAGATTACAGAGGAACATTTGTTTGTACACAATGGGGTCAGGTTTTCCAAAACATACCACACATGTGGGCAGTGTTGATAACCTTTTATCCTTCTTTCCTTGTAAATCACAGGGGGTGAGCCGGGTGAGATTAACATTTAAGAAAGAGATAACCATCTGTATGAAAACATTAAGTTCCTAATTCTGTTCTTATCTAGTCTATCTCACCGCTTTAATTCACCATGTGTAGGGGTTTCCCTAAGCACTGGTAAAACAAAGCCAGGGATGAATTCCAATTGCAGATGGAGGGTAGCTCTGTGTGGGGCTGTCGTACTGGAATGATCACCAGAGGGTCTGGGAATAGCATTAAATTGTACAATTCCTTGCCCCACCATTTATTAGGTAAGATTCAAAGTACTGGAGTACCTACAACAACAATAGTAATAGGAGAATACTTCCAAAAGTTTATGGGAAGGGAACGAAGGAAGCTAAGTTTATTTTGATGCCAACTTCTCCTTCCTCCTCCTACAAAAGCAAATTTAGAGCCTGTGTAACCCATACTATGGTTCACTGGAAACCACAGAAAAATATGTCCTATGAAGAAACCCATATGGATTTCAAAATTTCATGTCTTATCATAAGTGTATCTTTTAACTATTTTCCCTAGAATTTTTGAGAGGAAACACACAGCCAAGGGACTTTTTGCCTATGGGAAACTATATTTGGGGGGGAAAAAGTAATGCACTTTTTTTTTTCATTTTGAGTAGCTCATTGATTATTGTTAAAGCCTTAAAACAATTCCTAGGAAGAAGGGTAAAGTTTTCAGAGAAATAAAATCATAGCTAAGGACAGCAATTCCTCATCTCAGGTAGATGGGGTGGCCAAGAGCTATAAAATAAAAGGAGAGGGAGGGGACTCACTGAAAGCTAAAGGTGATCCTACTAATTATTAAAACTTTGGGATACTTTAAACCATGTGGTAAAATAATTACTGTTTCTTACGGACCCTTTAACCCTGGCCTCAGCCACCCAGCTACTCCGCATTGATCCTTAGATCTCCCTATTACCTAATGAAGAAAGGTCTGCCCTAGCAGGAGAGCCCAGGGCTTTGCACCTGCACAGTGGCTGAGTGTATCCTCAAATATACGACACCTTAGAGGGTACCTATGCCAAGACATCCCTAATTTGCATAGATTGACTACAGCCTTCACCTCATTATGAAAAGTCCTTAATAAGCGTGAACCAAGGAGCCTGGCGTGGAGCCTAGCAGCTAAAGTCCTCGTCTTGTATGTGCCGGGATCCCATATGGGCACTGGTTCTAATCCTAGCGGCCCTGCTTCCCATCAGATCCCTGCTTGTGGCCTGGGAAGGCTATGGAGGACGGCCCAAAGCCTTGAGTTCCTGCATCTGCGTGGGAGACCTGGATGAAGCTCCGGGCTCCTGTCTTCGGATTGGCACAGCTCAGGCCTTTGAGGTCACTTGGGGAGTGAACCATAAGACAGAAGATCTTCCTCTCTGTCTTTCTTCCTCTCTGTATATCTGACTTTGCAATAAACATCTTTAAAAAAAATAGGTGAACCAAGCAGAATTTGTCACTGGTCCTCCCTCCCGCTCACATCCTATTGCCTCAGCTGTATTTATTGCCATGTCTTTTGTGGCTCCCCCTTGCCTTTCCTGGTCCCGTCACTGTCCTGCGTTTTGTTCCTTGCCTCCTGCTTCTACAACTCCATTCTCCTCATTCCCATAAACTGTCATTTCAGGCCTCTTGCTAGTTGTTGGCTTCCCTTCTCGACACCATTATTTTTAGGGAGCTTGCCTGCTTCAAGTTTGAGCTATGAATTCATGTGAGGATTGATAAAACTTCATTTTTCACTTTGGCCTATTTGCTGAATATTAAGCACTTCTCTCCCATTATAACATTTTTGTCTGAGTCTAAATTCAACTTAGCTAAAAAGTGAATTCAGCAAGAGTTTGGCACAGCATTTAGGACAGTACTTGGGATGCCTGCCTCCCTTTTTGGAGTGCCTGGTCTTGAATCCTGGCTTTGCTCCCAATTGCAGCTTGTTGATAATAAGCATCCTGAGAGGCAGCCTTGATGGCTTCATAAATAGGTCTGTACCACCCAAATGCAAGACCCATATTGAGTTCTGGGCTCCTGCCTTTGGTTTCTCCCAGCATTGTAAACATCTGGACAGTGAAACAGTTGCTGGAAGATCTCTCTCTCTCTCTCTCTCTCTCTTTCTCTCTCTCTCTCCCCCTCTCTCTCTCACTCACACACACACACAGTCTCTCCCTCCCACCATCCACTGAAAATAAATGAGGTAATACAAATAATATGAAGTTAAATAAAAATAAGTAAAACAAGACATGAATTTATCTTTTGTTCTCCCTCTTGCCTAATCCATGCCTTCCAGCTCTACCAACTGCTGGCTTCATGCTCTAGGTTCCCATCTCACAGTCCAACAGGTGCTCTCAGATACAGGCGGCAAGGGAAGGACCCAGAGCTGCAAATGCAGCAGCCATCAAGTGCTGATACTGACCTACTGATGATGCTCCCAGAGGTTGCCTTTACTTTTCCTTGGATGCCACATTGGTCTGAATATTACCTCACATGTGCTGGATACACTAATCTGAAGGAGTTGCCTCCTTTCTTCTCTGCACAATATTCCAACATTATTAGAGCTGGCTAATTTGTCCTGAACCTGAGTTTTCCTAAGTTGTTTCTAACACTGAAGAACTTTAAACCTTTTCAAATACCCAAAGGGTAGATAGGCTCATTGATGTCACAAACCTAGTCACAACTTAATGTAAAGAAAGCTCTGTCAAATTTTTCTCCCTTAAAATGTGGCTGAAAAACATGCTAAATCTCTCACATACTTTTACTAGGCTTGGGGCTAGTGTCATGGCTTAATTGCCTAATCCTCCAATTCCAATTCCGACACCTCATTTGAGCACTGATTCGTGCCTGGGTGCTCCACTTCCCATCCAGCTCCCTGCTCATGGATTGGGAAAGCAATGAAGAATGGCCCAAAGCTTTGAGACCCTGCATCCATGTGGGAGACCTGGGTGAAGCTCCTGGCTTCAGATTGGCTCAGCTCTGGCCATTGTAATGCATTAAGGAGTGAACCAGCAGTTGCAAGAGCCTTCTCTTTCTCTCTTTCTCTGCAAATCTACCTTTCCAAAACAGTAAACAAATCTTTAAAAAAACTAAATAGGCCTTTTCTTGTGACTAATACATTGCCAAAAGGTACTGGTTGAATATTTGCTACCTGTGAGTTTCTCACACTGTTCTTGGCACCTGCAAAGTTCTATTCCTCCTTCTGACCTTTACTCGTCTTTTCAAGTCCTGTTTAATCACTTAGTAACGGCAACTGCTATCACTGGCGAGGCACTTGCTCTGTGTCAGGCCCCAAATTAAGCACTCTGCAAACACAAGCCTCATTGGATCCACCTAATCCTATGCTGTGAGAAGCCTCAAGATCCCTTCTGTTATAGAAGAGGAAACCAGGGCTTGGATGAATTTAATTACACATTTCAAGTCACACAACCAAATCTGCCACCACAGTCTGAACAATTAATCTCGACTCCCAGGAATATGGTGTCTGTTCTTGTCTTCTCAGGACATACAGCTTTCCATAACTGCACAGCATTCCTCTGTTGCTATTCAAATGGCCCTACCATGGACCAGCACTTAGACTCGGAAATCAAACAGAGATGGAACTCCAGCTCCACTACTTGCTGGAGCAATTTGCATAAACCTTCATGGATTCGATCATCTAAAAAATAGGGGCTATAATAGCACCTGAGACATAGAATTATTGGAATAACCAAATTAAAAATCTTAACGTACAAGCCATCTGGCCTGATACATAAATTAGTACTCTATAGACACTACTTTTTATTACAACTCTTTGTGCTTCTCTCTTGCCTCCTGGTAAGAATCTAAAGTGACTTGAAAAATTATTTTCTGCCTTTGTAACTCCACAGCACTTGGCAAGTCTCCCCAGCATAGGTGATTGCACAAGGATGTGGTTTTAAAGCTTTCATTTTGAGGATTATCTTTTGGGAATAGGTAAGATTCCAACTATTTTAATCATAATGACCAGAGTCATACATTATGAACTCATATGCTGAGCTGATAAGCAACTCATGAATTCCTAGTGGGCCCATAGCCAATGCACATATTTAATTCAACCAGCCTGTTTGGAGCACACATTTTTGGGCAGAAACTCCCAGCAACAGCCCCTGCTGTTGCTCTCAGTAAAGGAATCAAACATTATGTGGACAAATAATAGCAAAATATATCAAAACTGAGAGGGGAACGGCTCTAGGGACACATTGTTGTGATTACAAAATGGCTATGGCTTATTTATTTCTTCTTGGTTTAACCCAGAAAGTGGTTGCTCCTGCACTCGATAATTAGTATTTCTTCTTGCTTTCCTTCAATTTAGTATTAGACAAAATATGTGTCAGTGACCTTAAGTCATTGTAGGGCTCCTGTAGTCATCTGCCAATAGAAGAGTACACATTCTGTTTACCTGGAATGTTTAATTTGATTTTGCAAAATCCGTTGATTACAAGGAGCCAATGCACAAGCACCGACTTCAGTGAAGTTGTGTCCATTTTAACTGGAGAGACAGTGCTGTAACCAGGGATAGAGAATAAGCAGATGTGTGGCTCCTCTGATGAATGGCAGCAGCCAGAATCCCAACACATGAGTTCTACAGCTGTTGTCACTTCTGGCCCCAACTTCTCGGCTTCCTAAACAGCAATTGCTTCTGCATTTCAATTTAATCACTTTGTCTCTTATAAGCCAGGCTCAGGGATTCACAATCCTAGTAACACAATAGAATCTACTTTAAAGATTTTAAAACTAAAGTACCATGCCTAGGTCCCTTTCTCAGAAGTCTTGATTCAGATGCTCCACCAGGTATCTGGACATTGTTTACTTTTTGGTAAACTCCTGAGGTGAAGCTAATGGGTGACAAAATCTGCTAGCATCTGGACTAGACAATGCAGGTTCCTGGAAATGCAGCCACCAAACTGCTACAAAGCTCAGAGAATCTAGGCAATCACAACAATTCTTTACCCTTTGGCTCTTATCATCACACCTCCGGAACCACCTAGGTTTCTCCTCATCCCAGTGCCCCTAGAATATTTACTGTGTGATGCTGGACAAATAAGACAGGCCTTCAAAAACATTATGGAGAGCCCGGCACAATAGCCTAGTGGCTTGAATCCTCTCCTTGCATGCGCCAGGATCCCATATAGGTGCCAGTTCTAATCCGGACAGCCCCACTTTCCATCTCATCCCCTGCTTGTGGCCTGGGGGGGGCAGTTGAAGACAGCCCAAAGTCTTGGGACCCCGCACCCATGTAAGGGACCCGGAAGAGCTCTGGGCTCCTGGCTTTGGATCACTGCAGCTCCGGCCGTTGCAGCCACTTGGGGAGTGAATCATTAGATGATCTTCCTCTTTGTTTTTCCTCCTCTCTGTATGTTTGACTTACCGATAAAGATAGAATAAATACTTAAAAATAATGTCACAGCAAATGCGCATTTTGAAAGAATGCTGTATGTAAATTTAAAATATTTGTTGTATCAAAAAACTTATTTTTGAGTTGCATTTTTCATGAACAGTGTAAAGCACTTTTGCAGCATTAGTCTAGCATACCCCAGGGAGTATTTATCAAAGGTAGACAAATTTAATAGCGTGGTCTACTAAAGAATGTCCAAAACCAGCAGAGCAGAATGGCATTCTTATTTTGAAGTAATGATAACTTAGAAAAAGAAAATAAAAAACTAGGTAAGAAAATGCAAAGTTGCAAAAGTATTTTGTAATTATTATTGAGTTTGGCATTGCACATTTGCAGCTCCTTCAAAGTCTTCTCTGTGACCCATATCAACTGTTTTTCTCTTATTCACTCATCTGTTAATGGCGTATGGAGGGGATGATGTAAAAGGCCCCAATTTACAGATTAAAAGAAATAGAAAGTAAACTCCTCTGCTAAATAGATTTATTACTCACTGAATAAAAAGAAAATCGCTCTTGTCTTTTAGGATGACTGCTTTATCTATATCTACTATCTATCTATAAATCTATCTATATATCTATAAATCTATAAATCTACCTAATCTTAATTAATTTTATTTTTTTTCTTCATTTCCAGAACAAGGATATGTTTTAGCAGCTTCAAGGGAAAATCCCAACCACTAGTTGACACATCTACAGTTTAGTCCTTGGGAGACTGTCAAAGCCAAAACCAACACACACACACACACACACACACACACATACACACAAGCAAAACTCTGACTTTTCTAAGTGCTGGAGAAGCGGTTCACATCCCTCCCTGAAGTTTCATCCTTTCTCCAAGAGGAAGGCGCTGTTGAGGGGTTGTCACAAGAACTTAACCATGGGAACCCACTCAATGACCATGCCTCAGTTCACCCAGGGATCCCAGAAGAATATATAATATGAAGTCCTTCCCCTTTTGAGGGAAAAGAGTACATATTAGGCGTGCAAGATTTGAAAAGTGACAACAATTTTTCCATGGTAAAAATACATTCATGCAATAATTACGTAATTCCAAAATGGAAAATCAGCTGCTTCACCTGCAAGAAAGGCAAAGCAAAGGTATGGCGATTAGTAACACAACGTGGCTTTCTACCAAGTATAAAAACGTGCTGTGCAAGCAAGGCAACCCTCACGGAGCTTTCCATCCTCTTCAGAATGCTCACAATAGCCTGCCCGGCTCTTAGCCACAACACTTCTACCGACTTCCTCCCCAGTGCTGGCCATGCACTCTTCTTTCCTCCGTCCTGGGTAGGAGGTTGCCACTTGTATTCTCCATTTCCGAGGTCATCCCTGGCCCTGCCTGAGGACTGCCTGAGAGTTAAGACCCCAGCTCCTCCTGCTGTTCTTACACAGCCTCCCCTCTCCTCAGCCCAGCCACCATCACAGCTCCTGGTCCACAGGCGTGCTGACAGCATGAGCAGCAGTGCCGTACTTCATGTACTCTGATCCTGAGAGCACATTCTGGCTCGGGAATGGGAGAATTTAGTTTTCTAATGCAAAACGAAACCAATCAATTCCTTTAAAGAATTTACTTTTCTAACGCAAAACCAAACCAAACAATTCCTTTAAAAGAACTCTTGAAAGATATGGCTAGTTGTCTCATACTCAACACCCTAAAATAGTTGCAGCAACTTGACTGTGCAGTCTGCACCAGGCAGCTGCCCAACACACCTCGCATTCCTAAGAGAACATCACGGCTATACAAGAGGAAATCAGGCAAGGAGGGCAAGTGGAAGAGGGGTGTCGGGGTGACTTGGGTGTATCCTGAGAGCTACAAAGGAAGACAGTCACTGGATGGGATATGCCCATTACCTGTGCAGCAGTGTTGATCCCACTCTGGCGCCTCTTCTGCTCAGGCACCTAGAAGTGTCCTGGTTTCCACTACAGGATCATTTGCCCTGCAGTCTGCTGGGGCATGCCTCACTCCTGGTGGACAGATTGCCAAGCGGGTCTCATTCTGAACTTGCAGGCTGAACTAGCAGCTTGAGACACAAGTGTAGCCTCACCGGGGTCTCCCTGAGCTGTAATCCACCCAGCCTCACAGAGCCATTGCTGAAAGCCTCACTGCTGTTTGGAAAACAAGAAGCAATTTCCCGGTCCCCTTCCCCGGATGGCGTGTGATTTCCCTGACGTCCATGGGAAGTCCTTCAGGTCCCTCTTATCTGGAAAGCTCTCCACCAAGTGGCGGGACTTGTTTGGCCAATGCCTCTTGTTATTGCTTTCCTTTCTCCCAACAAAAGCTCGGAGAAGTGAAACCAAAGCAAGCCACAAGTGAGTTAGAGCTGGTGAGTGGTGCAGGCTGCACCACTGAACTCGGCTGTGTATGGAGATCAGTGAGTTTGGCACCAAGTCAGAGAATATTATAATCCTAAAGCAGGAGATATCTGAAGAAATCATTTAAAGTGGATCCTGGACTTTATAGAGGGCTATATTCCAAATACGCCACACTAGAGGGACATTAGTTCTCTTGGATTTCCAGGCAAACTGAATATTTGTGCATCAAGCTATAAATTCAGTGGTACATAAATACCATCTTGCTTACACTGGTTTTTAAACAGGAAAGTCTAGTTGGCAGATGGCAACAGGAATTCAATCCATTGTTTTTGGAGCCCATAAGCGAGGAAACTGGGGCATGGGGAGAAAAAAATGACCTGCCCACAGTCAGAGCACAGATGGGGAGGAATCATCTAATTATTATTAAACTTGGGCCTGGGGAACACTGCTCAAGTGCTTACTTTGGAGCTCTATCCACAGAGAGTGTGCTGAATGAGGCCTTGCTTGAGACCCAGGAAGCGGCATTAGAAATCAGTGCCCTGATTGAATCTAATACAGGTAATCCCAATATAGTATTGAGAGAAACCTACGGAAAGTCCGAGGGAAGACTCCAGAGCCAAACTATAGGGATTCAAACTGTAGCCTTATGCATCTTTGTCGTCGCTCACTGATATTATCTGTGGAAGGATACTGAGTGTGGGGGTTATCAGTTCTATTGAAATGGTAGTTATTATTTGGAGACCTGATCTCCAATGCCTGCAAGTGCATCTGTCTTCCTGCTGCACACTGCATCTGTATCACCTGCCTGCCTTGCCCCTTTGTCATGCATTGCCATAGGCACACCATTAATAGAACTCTGGACCAAAACAAAAGCCAAGTATTTGGGTAAAAAGATGAATATTCTAGTTCATTATTGCACCTTCAGATACTGATTCTCAATTTTATTCTATAGCTTGAATTTAGAAAAACCTTGCTTTTGAGAAACATCCCACTGTCAGAAAGAGCTCCTGAACAAGTGCTTCTTTAAGCATGCTCTTTTTCTCTGCCTTTCGTTTGCCAGGTGCCGTTGGCTCTGACATGCAATAGGGCGTTGTCAAAGTGGCTGGCCCTCTCCTTCCCTGAGGAGCGATTCCTCTCGTCCACAGGACCTGCTTGTTGCTAGGAACATTCTGTGCTTTTTGCACACACTTTGTGATGAAAACAAAGAAATGAAGGATGGAACCACCATATGGTCTCAGCTGAAACCAGAATTAGCTGCTGATGGAAACAGCTTGCTCTGCCCTAGCTCCTGGTGGAACTGACTATCCTAGAAGCCTTTCTCTCAAATTCTAAAATGTTGACTTTGTTGGCAAGTTGAACCCAAGCTTCTTCAACCAGATCACAAATGTTTCCAGAGTAACTACTTCACATACTCTTGGTGACGTGTTTCATATGTATTCAAGGAACAACCTCGTTAGAAACAATGCTCTGACTCTCAAATAGAAATTCTAGTACAAGTCACCCACGTAATTTCTAGTCTGTCTTTAAGTTCTAGGTGTCATTTATTTCAAAGACCCTTTTAACTCTCCCAGAAGGAGCTGAATGTTTTCTTTCCTCTGGTCCCACAATCTTAGATACATGCCTTTTTCATGTTATCACACTACATTTAAATGATAGCTTTCATGTATTGACCACAAGTACTTTGAAGGCAAGGACTAATCTGGTTTAGTAGAGTTCTGACATGGAATAGGTGATCATTAAAAGCAAACCAAATAAAACCATTTCATCTCAGTTTCCACTTCTGCTTCCTCATTTTAATATTAGAGCTTTCCCCAGCCCAGACATTGGAACTTTTCTCTGTAGACCTGTATTCCCTAGATGATCTCCACTAGTCTGGGTTTAAATTTTATCCGAATGATTCCAAATATATACCTCTACCACAGCCCTCCCATATAAACTCCTAACTCTATCCCCAACAGCCTAGTTGACATCTCCACTGGATATTTAATACAGCCTCAAATGAAACATGTCCAATACCAACCCCTCCCAAAACAGTCTGAATATCTTTCCCATATTAGTAAAAGTGTCTCCATCCTCTTAGTTATCCAGACACACACTCCAAGATATTCTTAAATCCTCTCTTGCACACTTCACATTTAATTTGTTATTGAATCCTTCCAGCTATGTTTTCTAGATAAATGAATGCATTTTATCCCTTACTTGCACCTTCCACTGCTGTCATTCTAAGCCATTATCATCTTTTATTAAAGACACCAATATTTATTTATTTAAAGGGCATAGACTGAGACAGAATGAGATGATCCATCTTCTAGTATCCAGATCTCTGTGACAGCTGAGGCCAAAGCCTGGAGCCTAGGACTCAGTTTTGGACTCCCACTCAGACAGCAGAGACTCAAGCACTTGTATCATCCTCTGTTGCCTCTCAGAGTGCACATTACCAAAAACATGGAACTGGGAGCTAAGGTAGGACTCAAACCCGGGCACTCCTACATAGTATGTGGGTATCCCATCTTCACCACCAGGCCAAATTTGAATCACCATCATTGTTGCTTGACTGGATAGCTTGATGGTGCTCTCTGTGTTTCTGCTCTTGTCTAAGACTGTCCTCAAGTTACCAAGATCTTTACAATGTATGGGTTGTATTAAGTCCACCTGTGCTCAACTCTCCAGTGCTCCCATTTGAGGCAGCCCAAGCCAAAGTCCTCCAAATAGTTGATGTGCCCTGCAACATTTGAGCTTAAGTCTCCATGCGTCTCTCCTGATCACTCACATCTCTCCAGTGGTGCTGGCTTCCTTGATCACCAGAGACACTCATCACAGTCTTCTTTCCTGCTCTCTTCTCGGGCAAGGGGGCTTTCTGCCGATGTCTTATAACTTACTCCTTCCTTTGTTTGCACTTGTGCCTAAATGGTGCTTTCCAAGTGAGGTCCTCACTGATCACCATTGTACATATCTCAATCTTTCTGGTCCTCTCCCTTGCTTTATGATTTTTTCATGTCACCTCCGTGCAATCTAATTTACTTTCAAAATTGTATTGGCTCTCTCCACTTGTCACTGTATCCCAAAAACCCAAAATCCCAGGAGAAAGAGATTCCTGATGGACAGATTCATTAAGAAGGTAATTTGAAAGTAGAGTTCATGCAAAATAGTTAAGACCACAGCAATGGGGGAATACTACTGAAGAGCACAGAATGAATGGTCAAGCGGCCAAGCACTCCCACTCCATGTGTTGGCAGGATAAGCCCTGGTTTGCTGTTGCTTTTGTTTTTAAATCCACAACCAGATGGTAACCCTTTTGACCCAGTGTGGTCAAAGGTCAGCTCCTTGTGGTATTTCTATGCAGAAGCCAGAAAAATTCTTCTCTGGCCTTGACCTGTCCTTATGCAAGGAAGGAACTGACAAATAATTGGGCAGTTTTATACTATGCAAATAGACTTATCCTTATCTTTGGTGTGTATGTTTTGGCAGAGCCTTTGCTAATAGAATTGGTTGTATTTATGTTCAGCTGCAACCTCTCAGGTCTTATTTGAACTCACTGTGACTGTGCCCCCAGTGTTATCACACCTTTTTTGAGTATGCCGCTTTAGATACTGATGTTATTTCACTTTGGACAATCCCAATGCTTCCATCTTTTTGAGGTAAACAGATACGGTTGACAGCTCCCTTCTACCAACTCTTAGGCTCCAATGGTCCCAGCTTTGCCCAAAAATCCAATGAACACTCCAAGGAGAACCCTATTTTGGAATCTTCTCCTAGCATGACTTTCCTTGCCTCTTCCAGGTAGAGGGAGACTTGAGGTATGGCCCCACAGAGGAATCAGCAGCTAGCCGCTCTCAACCCTTAATGAAAATTTCCTGTGAAAGGCTGACTCCCAGTGCCCTATGAGCCAATATTAGACTTCACATTCTATCTTCAGTGCCTAGCATCAACATGCTGCCACGTAGAAGGAGGCACTTACTAATGTCCCTGGCACAAGTGTCATCCACAATGCTTAGCTATTATGCACATGATTTCAGAATCACGGAAATGCCCAGATTTGAAATCGAGTCCTCCTCCTTCAGTTCTCCTAACACTTATTAATCATGGAAAGAGCAAGATGTTTGAAGATGTGAGTGCTCCTATTTCTCCTGATCTAAGAAGGAATTTGTTCAGAGGGAAGCTTTACTTTTGCTCTAGAAATGCACATGTTCTTTGGCACAGTTGTGGTCAATCCTGTTCTAACCCCAGCTTCTTTTTTGTGCAACTTGAGAGATGATGCTACCTCTGTGTCACTATACTACAGACACTATACAGAAAGTAACAGTTAAGGTAATCTGAAAACATCTGGCAGACCATGCTTTGGAACTAACTGCAGAGCCCTAAGCTCATGAGAGCACCCCTCTCCCCCTTGCTCTAAGCTGTTTCCAGGACCTCATCATTTCATTCAACCACCATTAAAGGAAGGTGCCCCTCATTTTTGTCTTTTGATTATAGAGATAATTAGTGAACATTTCTCATGCCAAAACTAACAGATGAATCTGAACAGAAGACTTATGCATATTAGGAGAAAAGTCAGAATCAAAGCTAAAGAGGGGCCTGGTGATCATTAGCTCTACCTGTTTTGTGTTACAGGTTGTAAGTCTTAAACAAGGCTACAGCACCCACTGGTATCAGAGCAAGAATTAGAGCGTAGATCATCTGTTTTCACATTGTTCCCTGGAAACTATGAATGCATATTCCCATTCCCACTGTTCATGGAAGGAGAAAGAACTGTTCTAAATAGAACGAACTAAGTCCTAACTCACCTCTGCATTGAAGAGAATGAACAAATATTGTCAGTGTTGATCTTGTCTCTGTTTCCTTTGCAAGACAACGACAGGATTCCCTTGTTAGCAACAATGTCCCTGGGGGTGGCCAGTGCCACTTCAACAGACTTTTCTCCCATCAACAACAATAACTCCTGCCCACATGTCCTGGCTGCAGCTTTGATAGGACACTCAGAACAGTATCATACTGTGTGATAACAGCCTGAAGCTTCCAATTTGCAATGCTCTCAAGCAAAAATTCCCTATCAAGATGTCTACAAGCAAACTTTATCCCCTGAAATTTGTTCACATTTCACCTACCCATGCACGCATGAAGTTCACATTATGCTAATCATTTCCATCACCAACAACAACCCTAGACAGAATTATAGGCTAGCCTCTGGCTAAAATGTTTTGCTAGATTCTTACCTGAGTCTAACTACAGATATGTTGGAAATTGGGGTGCTCACCACCAACAGGACAATAATCCAAGTCAGACTGCATTCCAGAACCAACTGTACTCTAAATGCTGTCTTGGGCTACTGTCTCAAGCATCTAGACAATCCCAACTTGTGGAAGTCCACAGCCCTCCTCAGACAGAGTTACCAAAGATGCCTATACTCCCCAGCCTACTCTACCCACAGGACTTCTACTTTCCACATATGTTGTGTCTGCAAAAGTGAGAATCAGCTTCTTTTATGCATATCAATAAAATCTATACACTGTGAAGGTGAACATATAGATTCGAGGATGAGTGGATAGGCAAGACATTCTATAAATTACCAATGGGCAATGTACCACCTTATGATTAGAGAAGGGACAGTACCATTTCCACAAGACACTGGGTTAACCCACCAAGAAGTAATTCTCTAGGCCCTCTTCTACAGTGCCAGCCTTCCTCCATCTCATTGACCTCTCTGTTCCCTTCCCCACAGTTTTCACTCGAACATCAGCTTCTCCCTCAGGGAGCAGCAAACAGGTTGTATTCTGCTCATGTTTGGAGGTCTCTAGTTTCTACTCAGGGTTTCCATTGCTCCAAGGTGCTTAACAAGACAGTTTTAAAATAGTATTTCTTTCCCAAGGAAAACTGTTAGGATTTTTTTTGCTCTTACCTTGAAATTGGGACATTTTTCCTGGAAGAGACAAGGTGGTTAGCTGTATAACTAATGCCTATGAGTAAAATTATTCAACAGAGACAATATTAAACTCATGTTGAACTTACAAAGTATGTTTTTATGATAACTGGTCATTGATTTAATTATACTGAGAAATGACTAAATAATTTGCCCACTTTTTTCAGGACCTGTATTTTTCATGGAAAAAAGCTAAGTGAATCTAACATATTAGAATATGTTGAACTGAAGGCAAAGTGACAGCCTTTTTTATTTCTAAGAGATCCACACAAGACTTTCTGTCCACATCAATACTCCCCAAAGCCCCACTTTTTAAATAGAGGGACAGAGATCCTTTCATAGTGTCCACCATTTAAGCCAGAGTGAAAGTGATCTTTGGGGAAGAATTAGAATTATCTAAGACATACATAACAGATATTCAATAAATTTTCTGATATCTACAGCAACCAGAGTTAGCATGAATAGGATAATATCTTCCGGCCATGCAGAGAAGACCATCCGTATGCTGGAAAGCATATTTCACTTCCCTTTTGCACCAGTGCTCCTGAGCAGAAGTTGTGTCCTGTACTAACACTGCTCTTAACTCCTCTGACTGATGACGCATGTATGTTTAAATGTCCTTTCAAGAGTACACAATTTATCAGACACATGGAAGTTTGTTTGAGACAGAAATCTTAAAAACACTGGCTGATGTCCATGTCTATGAACACAATTGCTCCAAAATTCAACCCAAGAAGGGGCCAAAAATAAGCTCATTGAGGGAAACACAGAGTTGCAGGAAGCAGTGAAAATGGAAAATGATGCACACATGAATATAAATCAAAATTTCTGAAGTTCAACCCATGGGGAAGATGAAACACTGTGCCTTGTAAAAGTGTAGGGATACAGGGTGGTTTCATACCATTAACGCAAACTCTGAAAGACTGCTATTTGACTCAGTCGGGCTCTTAAACCTGAAGGCAAGTTGCCCTGGGTTCTAATTGTGATTTTTGAGTTTTTCAGAAAAAGATGGAGTAAGAAATTAAAGGGAAAGGCATTCATGGTGGCAGCTGTTGCTGCTCGAAGTGTCCTAACACTCTACCAATTGTCACCTTATTTTATGACAATTTCCCACTCCTCTACAGCGCACACGGGCCATCTCAGCACAATGGGGCACCCAAGAGTTCAAGATTTTTGCTAGTTATGGTGCTTCCTATTTATTAGAACCTGCCGGAACTGTTTTTGGATCTGAAACATAGTATACAAAATATAGCTCCATAGCAACAATGACGTGATTATTCCAAGCCTACAGTTCTGGGAGTTGCCTCCTTGGACCTGGAACATTGGAGGAGGAAAAATCAATAGGAATTCTTTTGGAATTTCCCTAACTGCTCACTTTTTCATTTTATCTAAGATCACTGATATCTAGAATTCACATTTTAAATGCCACTGTGTACATCTGTTTAAGACACACACTCTGTTTTACAATTTGAACCTGACAGGGTCTCAATAAAAACGGGATGTGTCGTGAATGACCTCCTACCCGAGGATCATCTATTCTGACCTATGAAGGTTCCCATGTCATCCATCCCAAGTGTCAGACTCACATTATATGTCAGATGCCTGCCCAGGAACTAGTTGTATGTACTAATATTGCAAGTATTTGGTATGTTTCTATTTAAAATTGTATGATATCCTGAAGAATTTAATTAGGATCTGAAGAGAAAAAGGCTGACTTTCTTAATCTATACTCCTACTCACACGCTCACATACATACACATGTACACACATATACTCATGCATATTCCTCCTGCTTCTGTACTTTGCAATTCTTGGTCATGGACACACCTAGCTAATGAGACACTGCAAAAAACTTCATGTCAAATAGTATTAAGAGATAAGCTTATTTGGACACACACAAAAATGTAATTTATGTATACAAGGGGCATTCAATAACTTCAGAAAAACACATACTAGGATCCCATATGGGCACCAGTTCTAATCCCAGCTGACCCGCTCCCATCCAGCTCCCTGCCTGTGTCCTGGGAAAGCAGTCGAGGATGGCCCAAAGTTTTAGGATCCTGCACCTGTGAGGAAGACCTGGAAGAGGTTCCCAGGCTCCTGGCTTCAGACTGGTGCAGCTCTGGCCATTGTGGCCACTTGGGGAGTGAATCAACGGACAGAAGATCTTTCTCTCTGTCTCTCCTCTCTGTATATCTGACTTTCCAATAAAAACAAAAATAATTTTTTAAAAATGTGGTTTTCAAATTTTTTACACCAAATTAAAGCTTTCAAGTCTTTTTTTCTGAAGTACATTCATATTTGACACCTCCTTATTTTATATGAAACTTATAAATATAAGCTATAGTGGTTTTTTTAGAGTTAAAGCAATCAATTCCTAAAAACACATTTCATTTAAAAATATTCTTAAAATTTGGTGAAGCCTTTAAATGTAGAATAAGACATGAATTTGTTCAATAAAAACAGCATTGTTCAATGAGTTTACCTTTGTTCACCGATTTGAAGCTGAGACACAAGACTGAGTTCACACAGAGTGACAGAATCAAAGCCACTCTTATTCAGTGCTGTAATGTTTACAGCTGCTGTGATAACACTGCTTAATTTAATTTATTATGCGAAGGCAGGGATCTGACTCACCACAGTGGCTAGCAACACTTTAGACAAGTGCAAACAGGCAGGAATGGTCTCTTGAAACATAAACACGTTGTTAAGTCCTGTGTCAGGAGCCACTGTAACCAAGACCTTTCTGAATGAGCTTCTATGTAGATTACATTATTTATTAAAAGATACCTGATAAAAATTATCTAAACTTGAAGCTTATATACCTGAAACTCACCAACAATGGCCACAGCTGTTTAGAACCTAGACCAACAAAAGGTATTTTTAGAACAAGTGTTGGATCAACAATATTGTTTGGAACTAAACGTATATAGTAATAACTTTTAAAGAACAACATTTATTATTGATGTTCTCTTTAAACAACACACCACCTTATTATCACCTGCTCTGTGGGGGCCGTCCCACCAGCCCATCTGGGCATTAGACGGTGCCATGGACTTCTCAGACAAGCAGACTTCGTTTTAGAGCCTGCTCTCTTCTCTCTTCAGTTCTCCTCAGATATTTGAACTCAGAGCAGTCCTTTAAGGATGCAGACACTGACAGGGGAGAGGAAGAGCTTGCCACTCCCCTAAAGCCATGCAGTGAGAACCAGCTGAGGGGGAAGGTCAGGCAGCTCCCAACGCTCGCTAAGGCATTTCCTATCTTCACAGGAAGCTAGTCTTGCTTCCTTCAGTTCTCTGCTTGCCACCTACTCCTGATTTCAGCTTCTTCTGGAGACATCTCCCCAACCCAGAGGAAGGCAGACATGCAATTTCATTACAGTTCCAAGTCCCTCCCACTCACCTTCCACCCACCTCCTCCTGGCCCTTGGGCCACCTGAAGAAAACATAAGTGTGATGTGTAGTGCTGACCTGGGGTCAGAAGGGAAACAAGTCTTGGCTCCATTTGACCCTAAAGGAAGGAAGCAGGAAGCCTTGCTGGGGAACAGGGGTAAAGCAGTCCTCTGGGACAGGCTGTCCTATCACCTCCTGACCCTCTCCATAATCAAGACTGGCTGAATGAGTGGGCCCAGCGCAAAGATGTTGGAGCCTCACCAGCAATTTCTACTTCTTTTCCAAAATCAGAGACTTCACACTGTGTAAAAAACAGTTCTTCTTAAGGCTACTGCTGACTGTTTAGACTGTGAAGGACAGGCCGCTAATATCCTACTGTGCCAGTGAGGAGGCTCAGATTCCCAGAAGCTGGGCTGGTCGGCTAGGAACCCAGAGCTGCCTCCTATCCTAGGCTTTCCTGCCTGGGGCTGGCCACTGTGGTGAATCCAGCACCTGCAGAACCCAGAGCACTAACCTTACAGCATTCATGGTTGCATCACTGGACATACAGCACCAGGGATTTTGCTTGAATTTCTTCTCCTCACAATAACATTTTTAAGCATGACTTGGGAATCTATACAACAAAGTTAAATAGAACTTGTGTATCCTAGGGGATAGCAGGTGTCTTCTCATTCTTTCTCTTCCAGATCTGCCTGCAGTACCTGGTACCTACCTCCCACCAAACATCTCTTCAAATGCTCAGGCATGTGGTTGAATTTAAATGAGTAGGAAAGAGGCCCTTTGTGGGTTTACATCTGACTACCCTGGGAAACTTCTCAAATCTTATTTTAACATTTGTCTTCTAGGTCACAGACATTCACTCCATCACCGAATGTTTATTGAGAACCTAAATACCAAGTGTTGTTCCAGATCCTGTAGATGAGCAGTAGCTCTAACCACTGTGTCCTAGAGGCTTGCATTCTAGTTGCTGGGGAGGAGGGAGCACTGCCTTATTTGATGCCCTTAGAGGCCAAGAGTGCCCACTACAGCAAGCAGCTTGCCTTCTGGGAGGACAATGGGAGAGTACCTAAGAGAGGTCCCAGGAGGAGAAAGCTGATGAAAGGCAAGCGGGGCAAGGTTTTATTCTCATTCCCTCCTCTCCCTGTCAGGCTGCAGATTTGGCAGGGATTGCGATTCTCCACCCTCTGTCTCAGATCCTGGGGATCCCCTGTCTCTCTGCACTTCAGATCTTGCCAGCTTCCTCAGACACCCCATCCAGCCCCTACCCCACCACTTTGCCCTTTTTTCTCTATTGTGGGGGCAACTAAAGTTTGCTTGATGCCTAGATGATTTAACCCATCTTATGCTTAACCTTTCTTGTCACGACATAGCAAGTAAAATATCAGATGAGCAAAAATGCTATGTTAAGGACAATGTGGAGTGTGTGTGCCTGTTCTCGTGTGTGTGCCTCTGTGTGTGTGTGTGTGTGTGTGTTGGTGGGTGACATCAAACCTGTCTTCCTCCATGTTACTGAAAATCCTCATCTAACCCTCACCCCATCCCTACCCAGACTCTTCAATTGTCTTATGTGGAATAAACAGAGCAGATGAAGCCCTGCTAGCTCCTACATTCCAATGTGCACTCCATCAGTTACCATTCTAGCTCTGTAGCAACATTAGAAGTCATCAACAACTAAAAATGTTTTCTATTACATGTGGCTTGTGATTGGACAAAAGTTTTGATCTAATGTGTTTGGGTAACAGAGAAACCTTTTATTCCTGGAACAATTTCAGTGCTTATTTTACAGATCCTTGCTAGAAGAATTACACTATTCTGGGTGCATCCCCCTCTCCTTCCTTTCCTTTCTATGGACCTTGGAACCCACCACTCACCACCCCACAAACAGCAAATCAGAGTTAAGTGTGAAGTCTTCCTTCTTCTGACCTTCCTCTGGCCTTCAATAAGCATTGTGGACTAGCAAGTAGCTCTCATCTGTTTCTCATATTTTCTTGCTCACTCAATCAACTAGAAAGGCTGTGAGCATTAGGAACTTTGGGGTTGCTGTCGAAAGGAGACACATTCTGTTCTATGAGGTCACTGGAAGGGAACTGACTTCTAAGGCTTTGGTGAAGTTGGAGCTTACCTCTTCTTCCCTCTGCATGGAAGAGTACCCTGAGGGTGTCATTGGCTGCTTGCACTAGGCTGCGGTGATTTTCATGGGTGGAATATTCAGTAAGTATCAGAGGTATCTACTGAGCAGGACTTCTGGGCCCTGCCATTGACCTTCTACTTAGATCTTCGAGAAAGAATCCCTGAATCTTCATCATTAACAAGTTCTCCAGTTAACTCTTAGCTGAATTTAACCCTTGGAACTAACTATAGGCATAGGCTCTACTGCAAGAGATTCTCAGGGAGCCCTTACTTCTCCTGACAACTTGCCTTGTTGGTCCACGCTTTTGATTTTTCTAAAGGTAGCAAAGTAAAAGTTGCAAGGTCTTTTTTCTCTTCCTTGAATTAGTGCTTTTCTTCTACCTGCTGAGGTGGGAGTCCTGCAAGATCCATCTCAGCTTACCTGGAATGAAGGTGGGCTGGCTGAAATTGGGGGTTGGAATTCAGATAATCAAAACATGTGGATATGAGGTGATGGTTCCTCATCCCTGGGTAAGGGGACGTATGGAATGTCTTGAGTGGTTTTCCCCTTGGTTTCTCCCCCTCCCCCCAGGAACAACAAGAAGAAATAGCAAATTTGAAAGCAATGAATTCATCCAACTTTCCCTAACCCTTGATCCTTCCCACCCTGGTCAACCATGTAAATCATTATTAAAAAAAAATAATAAAACTTATTTAAAAAAAACATGTGGAGGGAAAGTAGAACTGAGTTGGGAAGATGGTGGGGATTTGTGGAAGCATGTAGTAAGCAAAAAGACAACCAAAATAGTATATTTAGGAGACTTTCACCTGAAATTGTCTTGTGAAAATTGAATAAATGGGGGTAAAGAGCAAGTTAATAAAAAAGTTTATTGTTCCTCAGATTCAACGAAAGTAGATTTCCATTTATTTCCTTTTTATACAATGAGTGTTAATCCCAATTATTTTTAGTAACTTCCTTTGAAGTTGATTGTTTGAAAAGTCAAAAGCGAGTGCTGAAGTTTGCTTCCGAAGATATGGCCTACATGGAGTTCCAACCAATTAGTTTCACCAGTAAACTAAAGGTGAAAGCCCTTGTAGTACTGAAAACAAACAAAAACAAAATCCTCTAACATCCGTCCCAATCCTACAGAGTTCAGTTTGCTAAACGGACTATAAAAATCCTCACAAGAACTTGTTTTCTTGTAATTTGTCTTTCTCCTCCAGCTCTCACGAGCCTGCCTTACTCTAATTTACTACTCATTTGTGTTGACCACTTGTTATTTTTCTCAAGAATCGCTTTCTTTTAAGAAATGCATGTAGGAAACTCAGTTTGTGACCATGGCATTAGAGCAGGTAGTTATGTTTAGTTGTTGTTAGCGCTCTTTGGGATTTTTTGGTAAGCAGAGAAGGGAGTTAGCACACGTGGTCTCCACCCTTCCAGGCCCCACTTGTCTGAGGGGATTTAGGCTTTCCCGATCCCTTCCCACCTTATCTCACAGGGAGGAAATAACCCTCAGGACTTATTTTAATCTTTGCCATCTGACCACACTCAGAGACATGAATCTTATATTTCCACACTCAGCCCACTCTGCAAAGACTCCAATCCAAACTGTTCTAAAATGTAGAGAAACTTGCTCAAAAGCCACAGCTCAAGGCTCTCCAATGGGGCAAACTCTTGACTAAAGTATTTGTTCTGCACAAGTGATTTCCTGTTTTGCAAATAGAAGTTTCAAAGGGCTGATTTTTAAGATTCCAAAGAACCCTACAATTCACTGTATTTTGAGCATTTATGGACCAAAAACAAACCAGGTACATCAAGAATACCGGGGTTGGATTTTCCTGATCTATAGAAGTAATTAAAAGAATGAGAAACATTTACAGCAAAGAGACATTCTTATTCTTTCCATAACATTTCAACTTTTAATATGATAAAAGGATACTTAAGTTATTTTGGCTAAGTTCCTTGTTTCACACTCAGAGGTGTGCTTTGTAGACAGCACAGTGGTTCTAAAGTTTGGACCCCGCAAGACACAAGGGAACTAGCAAGAGATGAAAATTCAGGGTCCCAACTCAGACTTCCAGAATCTAAAATTCTGGGAGTGTAGCCCAGTAGACCACTTTGGAAAATTGGTCATGTTTATGCCTGGTCCAAGGCTTGTATAGGCTGGGTGAATCAGAACCTTTGCACGCACATAAACTTAGAGGAACATTGGTAGAAAGATGTGCTGTTGCCTTAGTCTGCAGGCATCATTCTTTCACCCAGGAAAGGCACACACAGTGGCCTTCAGCTGTAACACCTGGCATTAGGGTTTCTGCCTGCAGATTCAGCTTCACTATTTCCTATCTCTATGCTTTTCCACATATCATTTTTGAGGTACGAGGGACAAATAAAAAGTGTTACATTTATGTGTACAATATGATATTTTAACATGTGCCTATTTTGAAATGGTGCACTCACTCAAACCAGTTTCTCTGTCTTCTCATCTTACTTTCACCTCTGTGAACCTCCTAACACCTGGAAAACATTATGTGTGTCTCATACATGCCTGGAGTTGCCACCTTTCTCTACTCTGTGCATCCTGATTCTTCACAGCTCAGCTGAAGGTCATGCCTGCAGGAAGCCTCCATTAACTCCCTCTGTGAGTGCACCTCCCTCCCATTTCCTTCCTGCTGAACTTCTGTGATCTCCTTAGGAGAGCTTCCCCGTCCCTACATCACCCTCACCTCCACTGGTCCTTGTTTGTCTACTGTGTGCACCTAAACCCAGCATGGCATCATGTCAATGAGTGTTCTGAATGCATCCTCAAGCAGTGTTTTATTGGAGGTGCTGTAACAGGTAAGGAACATCCATGTGGCACCAGACAACTGAGTCTGAAGTAATAGCTCTGCCATTTTTGATCTATGGGCATTTAGACAACTTATTTAACCTCTTTGTTCCTCGGTTTTCTCATCTGTAAAATGGAAATAATGGTGATGCAATTATCTCATATTGCAGAGATTGTTGGTATAAAGTGCTTAAGTCAGATGTTGGTGAATATTAGGGTCTTAATGTTAGCAATGGAAAGGACAAGAAGATCTGATTATGCTTTTGTATTTACAAGTCTCCACATTGGGTAGGCTTGGATTCATATTCTCTCTCTCCCTCCCTCCCTTTTCTTCTCTCTCTCTCCTCTCCAAAGCTACTTATTTCTTCCCTAGGCTACTATTAATCCCCCTCCCATTCATCTTCTCTTTGATGCAAAATTTTGCAATTACACAACTAAAATCCCATGTCCAAAACCATCTTGTATTATGGTGCATGTGCCTGAATACATAGAAGATTGCTTGGTTTAGTGGCTTAGTTTCTGAGATTACAAATGAAACTAAGATGTAGTAAATAGGAAATAAATAAATGTGAATGAATAAATATAAATAAATAAACCCTAAATTAGAGGTTTTATTTTGGAAAGTTAATCTGTTACGACAAATAAAGTCTGTATGCTTCAGGAAATTGGCATTTACGAAATTATTTACATAAGATGGGTTTCAGGTGAAAAGGAAACACCTCTTCTATCTTGTGTTGGTAGAAGATAGCTGCCTGTGCCATGTGACCAGCTGCAGCAGTATCTCTATGCTTCCTCCTCGTGTTCCACGTAGTCTTCTTTACACAGTCACTTCACTAAAAATTTCCACCAGAGTCCTGGAAATGCGGCCATTCCTGTGTTCTTTTGGTGTGCCAGAGCAGCTGGAGTTAGCATGGCTGCACCATATTTAGCCATCTTGGATCAGCTCCTACCTCAGACTTCAGACATACTGTCTGGAGTCAACAGTATGGATTCAGCAGAATTTCTATGGCTTTCCCTCATCTGTCCCCATTTTTCTTATGCATGTAGATTCTAATTGAATAGATGCTAGTGGTACCTGGGAATCCATTTTCAATAGCTCTCCCCACCAGTTTGTTTACTTCTGGTAGCTAACACGTGGATAAATCTCCAATATTTTATACAAGTTACAATACCCTTGCACTAATATGTTACATACATTATTTTAAAGTCCCCAATAGAGATTTTGAAAGCGATGAGATGTTTAAAAACAAAACGTGTGTTTTCCTTATAGCCCAGTTGAGGATGTTGTATGTTGTCTTTCACCAAGAGCCAGGTGAGTTTCTGTCCCATCTATTCCTGACATATTTTATCTTAAGAGACGGGAGGTTGGGTGGACTCTGTACTGATTCAATGTTGTCATGGTCACTACCGTTCTGCTTAAGACAAGTCAGTAAACCAACCTCTGTTGGCTTTGAAAGAGTAGGCAAGTTCTGTGGGTGCCTCCGTAGAAAGTTCATGCAACTCCAGTATCCACAGTGAAATGGCAACCTTGATAAAACATTAATTTTGTTACACCATGGCAACCCCACTTCAAATGCAGGACCTTGCATGATACATTAAGAAATTCTCCATTAGTGGAAATCTAAACACAGTACAAAGTCCAGGTTATCTGCTTTTCTGCTGACAACTGCTTTTAAACGGGCTGGAAAACTCAAGTAGAAGTGGTTAAGACTTAAGACTTCAATTTTGATAAAATGTATGGTGAGTGGAGCCAATGGACATTAGGAGGGTGTCATCATCCTCAGATCAGTGAAATCTGTAGCATTTCAGAGCTATCCAAACCACTTGGACAGAACCTTCAGAATATGTACACATTGAGACACTGGGTTGATATGAGGTGATGGTTCCTCATGTTGTGTGTGTTTTCCCCCTTTGTCTCTCCCCTACCCAAAAAACAACAAGAAGAAATAGCAAATTTGGAAACAATGAGTACACCCAATTTTCCCTAAACCTCAATCCTTCCGACTCTGATCCACCATATAATCATTATAAAAAATAAAATAAGAGATGGAATAGGTTAGCAGCCTAAAATTGAGTTCTTTAAGGTCTTCAAGAATATGTTAAAATGAGATTGAACTATCTATCCTGAAACAGTATAGCCTGTTATTTCAAATTCAAATCAGATATAGACCATTTATGAATAACAGTTCTGCACCCTTTATCAAGCATTTATTGGGAACCTGTTAGCAGGTATTGTGTTGGGGGTAGGAATGTACAGATAAATCAAATGACATCCCCACATACTAGGAAAGAAACTCACGTGACTGATCACTGACAACGTAAGTTCCAAAGGCACTAAAAAAGAGGCTTGGATTGGATGCTCTGCAGCACCAAGAACGGACATCAGGGATGAGGAAAGATGTAAAAAATAAAAAATGTGATGACCCTTAAGACAGACTTTAGAGAAGGATTACTTTACTTGAGAGGGAATGGAATAGAGAGACCCTAAGTCTGAAGGATGAACTATAGCAGGGAAACAGCAGGGTGGAGAAGGAAAGATAAACAAGATCACAACACCAGGAAGTGAAGCAACCACAGAAGTAAAGGGATCTATAAAACAGAGAAATCCAGACATGGTGTCCCAGAAGGTGAATGCCTGACTAGAGAAGGCAGCTATCACAGGTGTCAACGATGTTGGCAATGAATGAGATACAGCTGAGGATAAAGAAGCGGTCACAGAAATCTTGCCAAGAGCATCTGCACAGAGAGCAAGGAAGACAAAGGAGCGAGTGACCGATGATGATACGAAGATGCGAACTTCTGTCATTCTTTCAAAAATGTTTGTGAGGGAAAGAAAACGGGAAAAGTAGCTGAAGGAGAATATGAAATGGGAGGGACCTCTGCTCCTATTGTTCTAAGATGAGAACGATCTAAGCAACATTAAATGATTGTGGCAGAGCATCTACAAGAGAAAAGTATACCCAGACTACTGGGAGGGCAGGAAACCTGAAAGGGGAGCTCAGCATGCAATAGAAGAGAGGAGAAGAAGGAAGTAGGTGTTGCTGCTGATACTTGCGTGCAGACAATGGTGAGACAGCCTGGGTAAAGTTTCTCTTGAGACGGAAGTGTGTGTGTGTGTGTGTGTGTGTGTGCACGCGCGCACGCATGTGTACTTACTGGCACTGTAGAACCTTTAGAGAACAGTAAAGACAACATGGACACATCTGGGTATAACTGAAGGGTTTCTGTCTGGGAGAATGCTCATATCCCTTCCTTCCACCACTTTCTAAAGTTTTCTTAGAGTTGATTTGTATCATTATTTGGCTTCTTTACACACTGACTGCCCGAGAGTGTGTATCCACATATGTCTATAAATACTTCATGTACACCAGAATTTGCATACAGGTAAGATTTTCAGTTCTCCTTGGTGCCCAGCACAGAAATGAAATCGAGTCAACGTACTTAGTAGGGATGCACATTATGACAAAGAATGTAGAGGTTTCCTTTGATCTGACAATGGTTGGATGCATGCATGTCACTGAGTGGAAAAGCTAAGATGAAAAGTCTTATGCTTTATTTGCTGCTTCTTCATTAATGTACACCAGCACTCACACAGACACACACACACACGCACACATTCGTATGTATACACACATCTGCAGGTGCACATATACAATTGAAACGCAGAATCCTTTTTTTGTTCTTAGATGGCTGGCTTCATGATTTTGCAGCATTGTGCCATGAGGAAGAAGAATGGGTTAAATAAGGATCCCTAGTAGCGCTTCAGCTTGATCTTTGAGGAGTAACAAAGAGAGGAAGCACAGCCTTTGTGGAAGGAAATTCCCAGGCTCCACTTCGGACATTCGCACCCTGCCCTGTGAACCCCTGAGGGGTGTCTGATAATAAACACTTTCAAACACAACAATCCATAAAGGCATTTTTACTAACATTCTTGCATTCTCACCAGAGGGCTGGAACACGTTTTCCTGCGTCTGCAGACCTGGAGGGGGGGAGTTGGACATCCACCTGCTGATGTTCGTACGTGCAAGGTCCCTTTGTTTCTTGAGCCTTTGATTATGCAGTGATAGAGATGAGGCTGCTAGGATGCAGACCACAAACTCAATAAAGGGACAGATGGGTGTGGACTGGCTGCTATGCGCAGACTTTAGATTCAACTCTTCATCTTTAAAGAAACCCCAGACACAGGCCTGAGCATTGCAACTTGAAAAAATAATGCAGTGGTCTCCAGGTGTGAGGACTCCTTGACAAAGGCATAAAAATCTCTGCTAGCAAAATGTGCCAATTAGGTAACAAATTGGGTTTCCTTTTCTGCAGTATCCAAACAAAAAAAAAATCTGATAGTTTGGTGGTAAATACTTTCACAAAAATCTCTTTTAGGGAGCTCAAAGCATATTAGAATCAAAATGCAAAACCTTAAGCAAAATCCTAATTCGGATCAGATTGCTTGTGATATTGTACTTCCAGCATCCTGGAAGACCAGTAACCTGGTGTTCCCAAAGGGATTCCCATACTGAGTGCAGAACCGGGGATGAATTCCCTTCCCGCTCAGAACTACCAAGAGTCTCATGATGTCAGTGCCCTAATCTAAGCCACCAAGGAAAGATCTGCAAAAACAAATAACAAAAAAAAAAAAAAATTACCCTCACGAACAGGATGTGAGATATGCTGCATGCATTTGGTAGATTAATAAATAAAGAGCGAAAAACTGTCCTAGGATAGTTGCTAAATTCTGGGTGATTGAGATATCTGAGAGGTGCTTTCACAAGTGTGTGTGTGGGGGGGGTGGGTGTGTGGGTGTGTACACTTGGCTATGTACATGAATTTACACTTTTTCCATTAAAACATACTTCTTATCCCTTTTTGAATTGCAATCAAACCAGGATACTCTCATGGGTTCCCTGTTACAGAGCTGCACAAAGGTATACTTCATAGCATGGGTAAGGGTTACATCCTCCTGGGCTAAAGGCGACTGGGTCTTTATTTTTGAAATGCCTTCACTGTGCTATTTTTAGATGAAATAAGCATAAGCATCTCCTCATTTGCATCTGTCCAGAGCACTGACCCCAGGACTCAGGACCAAATGGACGAAAAGGATGACCAGTTGCACTTTAGGTGGGGCTAGCATGGGGCTTCCATTCAGGCCTCCTTCTGTCCTTTGTGCTGTAACAATGGACGGAAACTCAGGCTTGTCAGAGGAAATTCCCAGGGCCATACTTTGGACATTAGACAGCTGCTTTGCTATGCTGGGTAGGCTGATGCGCATCTAAAAATAAACACACTCTCTGGTCTGCAAGGGTTCCTATGATTTTTTGCTCTGCACAGTTGATTATATTTCAAGGGGGACTTTTTTTTTCCTTTTTCATGTTGCTGTTTTTAAGAATGCAAACACAGGTAAACCTTGAGAATAAAATACACCATGGCTTTGTTTTGATTTGACCAACTGGCATGTGCTGATACCCACGTCTGTTGATACCTACTGCGGCTTTTTCTTCAGACATTTCAAAACAAGATTAAAGAAAGTGGAGACATACTGAAGTGTTGCTGAAGCATCTCTGAAAAGATGTGTGGGTCCCAAAAAAATCCTAAAACCAGCCAGGTTTTTTGGGTCCTTGAAAGATAAGGCAGCATAGAGGTTTCAAGGCTGTGAATAGGGCTACTTTCACTGCAGTAAAAATCTCCAGGTCCTTATCTGGCATAACGGTTGTTGTCAGTGCAGCTTATTTCGCAGGAAAATAAAGGTGGGTGAAAGGCCATGCTGATGAACCTGGTGCAGAGCAGCCAGCCAGCTGCAAGCAGCAGCTCCCTGCCCTCCCTAAAGTCAAATACATCACACATAGACCTTGCAATTTAATCACTTGGTAGAACCACGTGTTTTTTAACCTAGGAAACTAGATCTCTGAGTGGTAAAGAGAACATTTCCCTTGGATGAATAAAGAAGACAACAGGTCAGAGCTCGGAGCCCTGCTGCTACTTATGTGACTCTGTTTTGGCGGAAAATATACAGAAATGTGAACGTTTTCCATCCAATGAGAATGTACTTGCAGCACAAGAAGTAACCCACAGCTGTAGTTAAAGAGTAACCCAAGAAGAGCAGTTGTGAGTGAACTTTTCCCTCCTCATTGTTTTCAGTTCTGGTCTGTGTTTTCCTGGAAGTCCTGCCTACTGCATTGTTGTGACAAAGACCTCCATTTTAAATCTACTGCAGCAGATATGTAGGGCCAGCAAGGAAGTGAGCAGCTCTTGTCCTTCTAACCTGATGATTTTTTGCTTTGTTTTGTTTTTTGTTTTTGCAGATCTTTCCTTGGTGGCTTAGATTAGGGCGCTGACATCATGAGATTCTTGGTAGTTCTGAGCGGGAAGGGACCTTCGAAGTCATCCCCGGTTCTCCACCCAGTATGGGAATCCCTTTGGGAACACCAGGTCACTGGTCTTCCAGGATGCTGGAACATTGCCTGGGACAGAGCGTTCACCACAACACAAGCTCATCTACTTTTGGATAATTTGAATGGTGGGCCAATGCGTCCATACGTTGAGATGATATCTATCATCCTAAAATTTCCATTCAATGATTTTCTTTTGGCCTCTTATCCTACACGAAGTAGCTTTTGATTTATTTCTTCTTTTTAAACTTTTATTTTAATCTTTAATTATTTAAAGGGGGTTCCTCGCATGCTAAGCTCTCACTTCCTACTTTATAATATCCCCTGAATTCCTTCTGTTTTTCTAAAAATGATAATTTTTACCATCTTAACTAGCCCTCTGTTTTGAAACCTGGTATATTTCTTGAAGCAAGGTTAGACAACTTGGTAAATTAATCTTCTCTATGATCTTGAATGCAAAATAGTAGCACATATTTTCAGAAACAAAAGTAAAACTTGGTCATTACTTCATGAGATAATTGATGGAAGAGCTAAAGGTATTTCAACCTTTTTTGAGCCCAACACATCTTCTGATTAAAAGTCAAGTATTGAGCCAGATTAAGCCAAGATTAGTCTCAGATACAATTGGAGGTCTTCACCAGACCTCTAATAACTTCCTACACAGATTAATATCCCCTTGGTTGCTATAACTTGAGTTTATCCATAGAAACAAATGTGAATTTTGGCAGTACAGAAGTGATGAGCAGAAAACACCTGAGTGGCTGACAGGCAGCTCTAGATAAGATACCTCTGCAGGAAACAGGCAAGAAGATAGTGAAGGGTGAACAACAGTGAGCCCGAAGGCCTCCAGATTTCCAGGAGGCATCTCTTGGGAAGCACTGATGATGGGAGAGCAAGATAAGAAGCTTAAAGACAGGAGGAGTTTTCAGAGTGCATACGCAGTTTTATTTCATCCAAGCCTGGTGGCTATACAAATACAAATGTTATTTTTCTTCAGTCTAAACCTGGTGGGAGAGCAAATACAAGTATTATTTTTTCTGGTTGTTCGTACACTGCATGAGAATCCATACTGTAAAGCAGATGACACTGGCCCTGGCCCCTACACTTGATTCTATGTGAAATCTGGCAAAGACTGCAACCTCTACTTGGAGAAAGGAAAATATGCCACTTAGAAAGGAATCCTTGCAGGAGTACTGGATAAAGTCAGTGTAAAGAACAGGCTAAATCCCTACAAGTTTCCAGATTTTTTACTTCACTGCTTCATAGGGCTACTTTCTATCGATCTTTTGACTGTTTTTCCAGAGATTGCTTAAGGATGATATTGTTCGTTCCTCAGCTGTGCTACTTCAGCCAGCCTTGAATAAATAATGATTATTGGTGGAGTCCTCTAAACTCGTTGCGCTACTCCCTGGTAGCCATTGCTACATTGCACCCTAGGAAAGGAACCAAAGATCAATGATAACATCTATGACTGAGCAAAAAACCAGGCACATTTATGACATAACACCATAAAGATCTCTGTCAATTTACTTAATTGAAGAAACTACAAGGCACAGCCCTGCAACCATAGGAAAGAATGTTAGTGGGCCCAGTGCAATAGCTTAGTGGCTAAGTCTTTGTCTTGCAACTGCCAGGATCCCATATAGGTACTGATTTGTGTCCCAGTTGTTCTACTTTCCATTCAGCTCCCAGCTGGTTGCCTGGGAAAGCAGTCAGGCATGGCCTGAAGCCTTGGGATCCTTCACCCACATAGGAGACCAGGAAGAAGATCCTAACTCCTGGCTTTCAATTGGCTCAGCTCTGGCCGTTGTGGCCACTTAGGCAGTGAACCAACTGATGGAAGATCATTCTCTCTGTCTCTCCTTCTCTCTTAAACCTGCCTTCCAACAAAAATAAGTAAATATTTTGCTTTTCCCTAAACCTGAATCCTTCCCACCTAATCAACTACGTAAACATCATCTAAAAAAATAAATAATTGAAAAAATTTAAAATAATATAAAAAATGTTGGTGAAGTGTGCCCTTGATTACAGTTTCCTCTGTACCTCCTGTAAAATCAGGGACTTCTGTCCCAGGTAGCTATCTTGCTCACCACTTACAAAAATCAGGGCTCAACAAAGTGTGGGAAAGTCACTCAAGGTCACATGGAAAGAAAGTTGCAGGTGCAGGAGTAAATTCAGATTCCTAAATCACTGTCCAACTGAACCACATTATGTTCAAGCTCCCAGACCTTTACTTGAAAGTGAAAATGCTGATTAGCAGTCAGGCGTCCTCTGCTTTCCTTAGTGCTCTTCCAGGGAGAAGTAGGATAGAGGAGATGAAATACACATAGAGGCAAGATTCACATCATTTTCCATTTGTTCCCCAAGCATGAGGCATGCTGCCTGGTATCCAGAAGGTGCACAATATATATTTGCTAAAAAAAAATAAAAATAAAGAGTCCCTAACTTCGTCTGGTGAGCGAGGGCCGCTGGGAGGAAGCACCAAATGAGATAGCCTATCCAACAACAAAGAAATAGATTCTAAAAGGTACAGCATTTGGCTTATCCTCAAAATACTTTGTGACTTGGGCCTGGTGTGGTGGCCTAGCAGCTGAAGACCTTGCCTTACACATGTCGGGATCCCATATGGATGCCGGTTCTAATCCCGGCAGCCCCACTTCTCATCCAGCTCCCTGCTTGTGGCCTGGTAAAGCAGTCAAGGACGGTCCAAAGCCTTGGGACCCTGCACCTGTGTGGGAGACCCTGAAGAAGCTTCTGGCACCTGGCTTTGGATCGGTGCAGCTCTGATCGTTGTGGCCACTTGGGGAGTGAATCAATGGACTGAAGATCTTCCTCTCTGTCTCTCCTCCTATCTGTATATCTGCCGTTCCAATAAAAATAAATTTTAAAAATTAAAAAAAAGATATTTTGTAATTTAATGAATGTAGAAAAGTTTCGGAAAAGACAGTGTACAAAGTGTTATCAAGGTTGACAATCTCCTGGGAAATCTCCAAATTACAAATCTTTTTCACTCATGACTCTTTAAGGTGTTTGAAAGGCAGAGTGACACAGAGAAGGAAAGAGACAGAGAAACCTTCCATTTGCTTACTCATTCCCGCAGTTGGCCACAACAGCCAGAGCTGTGCCAAGCCAAAGTTAGAGCTCAGAGCTTTCTTCAGGTATCCCCCATGGGCTGCAGGGACCCAAGTACATGGACCCCACCTTCCATTGCTTTTTCCAAGCCTTGGCCAGGAGCTGAATTAGAAGCACAGCAACAGGGACAGGAACTGACCACCATATAGCATGCTAGCATGACAGGCGGTGGCTTTACTCACTATGCCATAGTGCAAGTAATGGTTGGCACACTATGAATCAGAATGAAATTTTTTTCCCAAAAGAAGGTTGATGATGAGGAGAAAATGAAGCAATAGAAACAAGCAAAGCATGGGAGAAACTTCCAGAGGAAAATGTGGTGCTTGTGATAACAAGCCTAGACCCCTCTACGTGTCTCAGTGTATACATCCTCTTGAGCCCCAATGGTGACCAAGCAGAGCAATCCAGAACTGAACACTGACCCTAAAAGTGGTCACACCCAGGGTAACAGCCGCAGCCTTCACAGGCACACACTGTCACCACTCAGCACTGAGCTTCAGGAAATTCAGGCAGAATCACAGATATGCAGCCAGTTCTAGAAAAGTGTATGAACATTGACCTGACCCTGGGACAAACTGTTCTTTTGCTTACACCCACAGTGCCCTAAGTTAAAGGCATTTGTGCCTATAGCCAGGGTCTATGACATTGAAAAGAAAAGACAGGTGAGCAACTTTTCTCCCTTTGTGCAGAAGTCAAAAATTACAACTTCTAATAAGATCGGTCCTCCAAACGAAGTAAGAATCAGTTCTATGCTCTGTGTACTCTGTTGGTTGACACTCTCTAGTCAGAGACAGACTCAAATAAATAGATATTAATAAATAAATAAATAAATAAAACAGATACACCATTTCCTTTCTCACTCCTTTGTAAGTCTGAGTCCTATAATCAGTAAACCTGCCCTAAGCCACACAGCTAGAGAACACACAGCCTACTGGATGCGCCTGCTGAACAAACACATCTCCTTCAGAACAGTTTGATCCATTTTCAACAAGACAAAGCAAAATAACCCAGGTACTTACCTTTCTCCTCTGTGCCTAGCAAACTCCTGAGAGTTAAGCCTGTATTCAAGATCTTCCCAGTGACTTGTTCAGTGGGATGAAACCTAAGGGCTCCCCATTCAGCCACAGGAGAGAGAGGGGTGGGGTTTCTCCAGCCCAGACTTCAGATGATGGGGAATCAGGCGGCTCCCAGACTTTTGAAGAGCAGAGGTGAGCTGGCTGCCTCCTTCCTCTGCTGCAGGAAAGAGCTCTGAGACACTGTGTGGCTGGAGATGTGGGTGGAGGCAGGGGGAAGGGAAGTAATATGGGAACTGCAATAAATAAGAGATCCTCTCCACATGATTTCCTGTATTTGGTGCCTCATGCCTCCCTGCAGGCTCCCTAGAGGAAATAAGAAATTTAAACTTTTCCTTTGGCCACTGGGAAGAAGAGGATAAACATGCTGAGAACCTTGAAAATAAGAATGAGCAGGGCAGTAGGCTGGGAGCTGATGGATCAGCTTGCATCACCTTTCACCGAGTGCTTTCTTCCTGCCGTTCTACAAGTGTTTAACTCTGCAAAAGTCAAGCATGTCCTCATCCTGTACCTCTGAGCTGAAGCATGCTCTGGCTCTGGTCGAGACCTTGTGTTACAGAGCAGCTGGTGAGAAGCAGGTCAGACTTAATTCTCACCAAGAAGACCCTGTTCTCAGCCTCAGGACAGACACCCTGTGCCCTGTCTAGAAAGGCTGGTGGCATGATTTTCCTAATGTTGGAATTACTTCTTAATGTCTCTGGCCATTTTGTGCTGGGACTTAAAAGAATTATCAGAAGACTTATGTCTGTAGATTTTCCAAAGTAGGATTCTCCACATGTTTTGTACATTTTAAAAACTGTAAATGAAAATAGGAGACTATTTGTTTGAAAATTTGGGATTTTAATAAGGTGGCAAGAAAGTGTCTAGCCACATATAGGGACTCTGCTGAACACAGGGCTCTACTCAGCTGTGTAGCTTGTACACACCTGAGGGGAGCTTTGAGCAGCGTTGGCTTGAACGAGCAGAATTGTCAACAGGCCGAAGATATCTCTGCTCTATTCAGGGAGGTGCCAGTCCTTGAACAACAGTACACTCCAGAGCTAGTGCAATGGGAAGATGTTGGGTGACAGCAGGCGTAGATCACAAAGACATCATTATTAATCAAGTCCCATCAGTGGCCTACTGGCTGACTTTTGTCCTACCCCCAATCCATTCTCTTCCCTGCAGCCAGAGTGATTGTCTCAAGCACAATCTTCAGGAGGTGAAAGATTGAGATCTTTAAGCTGAAAATATTTCAGGAGCATAGGGATCAAACCACACACTTTGCAAGGGCACAGGCTAAGCCCCGCTCAAGGGCTGCCATGACCTGCTCTCTCCTTGTTCTGCTTTTCACTCCTTCTTTCCCACCTCTCTCCACTTACAGGAACTGCACATGAAGAATACTCTTCCCCCACCCTTCATTTCCTAATCTTTTGAATTACATATTCTCCAGAAAGCTATTTTTTTTCTATCCCTGGGTTCCTTTGACGTAATTCCTTCCTCAGTAAACCATGCTTAGCTGTTTCAAAGCCCTCTAAGACAGGAGGTCTGCCTAGTTGTCCTTCTACTCTTATCTATCATTCTTAGAAAGCCATGGATTTTGCGTGTAAGCATTTCCCCTCAAGACCCAGGAATCAACAGTGCATGATCTGTCAAGTTCATGGGTAATAGGAGGAACAGTATTAATTACAGTTACATAGCACCTTTCTGGGAAAAGGGAGATGATGTGCTTCAGGAAAGCACAGGTTGTTGGGGTTTACTGTTTAAACTCTGTGGGCAAACTGAAACAACTCAGCAAGTGAGCTTACAGCACTGATGCTTCATTCTTACTAAACAGTCATTGGGCTGTGCTGTCAACCTGCTCTCACACCTGTAGAGCTGAAGGTTTCAGAAAGTTCTTGGAGACCCTGTTCATGAGAATACTGTGCCAGGGTTTCAGAAAAATGTTTGTACCCAAATACACATATGTTTTTATTCCATTTTTTTCATAACCTTTTTGAAGTTCATTAGTATTTCCAGTCAACAATGATCTCTACTGAGAGAATGATGCCTAAGATACGCTCACAGGAAAGAAAACTTAAAAACTAATGAAGAAAATGGGAAGTTGTTAGAGTGAGGAGACAGAGAGGGAAGAAAATGACAAGTGGGGGAGTAAAAAGGAAAGAAGAGGAGGGAGACCGCAGGGAAGAACAAAGGGGAGGGCTGGGAGGCTTTAGAAGAAGCGGGAGGATGGGACAAGGTGAGAGAGCAGAGTGGGTGGGAGTGGGAGGAAAAGCACTGTCCCAGGGCAGGATTTCACCAAGAGGAAGAGGGCCGGGGGCAGCCTGTCCTTCGGTAGCCCACACTCCCTGATGAGTCACACTTGTGTTTCCCAGAAGCCAAAAGGCAGAGGGGAGCTCAGGGATGCTCTGCTCTGCCGTTACTACAACATGGACGATTGCTTCTGGGTTTTGCACAGACTTTGAAATGTTTTTAATACCATATACTAGTTTTTTATTTCATGGCTTTGAACACTTCCATGACAATGTTAGCAACTAGGTTCTGATTTCTGCTTATAGTTCCCTGGAATCAAGGGGACACTCTTTAAAAAAAAAAAAAAAGATGTATTTATTTTTATTGGAAAGGCAGATGTACAGAGAGGAGGAGAGACAGAGAGGAAGATATTCCATCCAGTGGTTCACTCCCCAAGTGGCCACAATGGCTGAAGCTGAGCCAATCTGAAGCCAGGACCCAGGAGCTCTTCCAGGTCTCCCACGAGGGTGCAGGGTCCCAAGGCTTTGGGCCATGGATTGCCTTCCCAGGCCACAGCAGGGAGCTGGATGGGAAGCGGGGCCTCTGGGACTAGAACCGGCACCCATATGAGATCCTGCTGTGTCCAAGGTGAAGACTTTAACCACTACACTATCGCGCCGGGCCCAAGGAGACACTCCTGATTCCAAGGGTGACACTGACTGAAAAATCCCCAGGTGAAGCTGCCTGATTGGAGATGAAGCCACTGTAACACACAGCATAACACACTTACATTATAACCAAAATATGCAAGATTCTAAAAACTGGCTGCGTGCAAGTAATCAAACTTTAATGTATGTGTATACCAACCTGAATGTTAATCCAATTATTTGGATGACCTGTGAAGCCTCATAATGAATCAATATCACCAAAGAAAACATGAAAGACTTCAAAATGGAAACGATTACTGGGTATCCTGTCAACAGAATATTGATACTGTCTCTTAGCATACCTTTTGTGGAAACTGAAGCTGTAGAAGTTGTTGTCTTTGATTATTTTTGGCTAGCTGCAAATGACTTTTATCTATAGAATATCAATTTCATCTAGCAGAGATATAACTAATTTTCACCCTACAGAAATTAATTTTCCAAATGTTATATTTTAGGGTGGTAGGATATTGGCCTGCTTTGTATCTATAAGCAAAATCAGTTCAGCATTCCTGAGTATTTCCATGTAGATACGTATGTTTCTGAGATTTTCCTTTAAACAGGTTTTAATTCCTTATTGATTCATTAATTAATGAGTTATGGAAACTCTCTGACACATGCTCATTATTTCTCATTTGTAAGGAGTCATAATTTTTTCTAGTAATCAGCAGCTAAGTAGCGCATACAGTCAATTCAACCAAGAATTTGCAGCAGCAGAAATGCTTTCCTAAATATTTTTTCTGGTTTTGTTTGTTCACTGAGCATGTAACATAAAATCACAGAATAAATTAACCATGCTGATTATAAAAGTGACATTAGCTGAGCAATTACAAAAAACTGAATTTCAGTTGGGGCGGTACTATGTGGAGTGGTAAACAGATACACATTCCACAGATGTCAATTTGGATCCATTGAAACCAGCACCACACAGAGGAGTTTACCTAGTCCTTTAAGAAAACTGTTTTTAGGAATCCTAGTCCCATGGGTAACTCTAAGAAATGTCTTCCTCTAGGTCAACTACAGCAAATCCCTCAAGAAAGGCAACAACAATATTCTGAAAGAAACTAGGGCCATCCATGCGTTTGTTCTGTCTTCTTTGTGTCTTGTGTTTGTTTCATTTTTAATTTATGTCACTTGCAGCACACATATTTTAATATGAAAGACATAGAATTACTTGTCTTAAGTAATGGTCCTGTCAATTAAGTCTATTTGACTCACTAAAGCCCAGTTTACCACATAAGCACTAGGCCTTTTTTCCTCCCACACTTTTGAAATCAATTTGCCATTAGTTTATGAGAAGAGGAAAAAGTTACCATGGTTGACAGCTCAGTGTTTAAGCTGAGTGTTCCCATGAGAAGAAGGGTTTCTTATTTGGAGTCATCAGAAGAAGCAGGAGTCTAAACAATACGGCAAGTAATGAACACACGAGGATATCTGCTAGGGATTCCACAATCACTTTCCACACACTGATTTTGCTTATAGATATAAATCCGCAGCTCTTTCTTGAGAGTTGGCCTTAGCCTTGGGAATGCAGAATGTCATGCTGGGCCTGGTTTCACCTGAATTACTGATGCAGCTAGTCTTGCTCTACATGCAGCTTTTTTTCTCTTTTTTTCCATGTTATTTTTACTTTTATGGTACAATTCCATAGGATCTGGGATTTCCCCTGACCACTCTCCATATTTCTTCCCCCAACTTATTTTTCCTATATTATTACAATAGTGTAGTCCTTCATAAGCAGTCTATCATTCTGTTGTTTAAGTGTGTCCTGACATCGCTAGTACAGGCAATTTCAGACAGTCCAGCATCCTATTGTCAAGATGTATACAGCAGTTTCATTTAGAGTTCATCTTTGATTTAGAACTAGAGACGCATACTGCATGATATCTTCACAACTGGATATAATCGTCTCTACTGTGCAGTTACTACACCTTCCCTTAAATGAGAAGCCATAAAGCAAAATCAACAATAGGAATAAAGATAAAACAAAAGATTTACAGCATCATAGAGTTAAGTCACATGCCACTGAATAACCAATGTGTAGATGAAGAAATTAAAAAGAAAACACAAATGCTTCTTGGAGAAAACGCCAACTGCTATTGCAGCTAATGATGAGGACAGTGATCCAGGGGCTTCTGAGGCTACTAGGGCTCTACAATTTATTTTATTGAGAAATGAAAAAGGAATTGTAAAGCAACTTCCTTCATTCTCCAGTGTCCAAGAGGGACTAAATAAGGATATTTGGAAAAGTTAATGGAAAACAGAGTTAGAAGACACATTTGCTTTAGTGCAAGAAAATGTTGAAATCCATAAATATTTTTTCATAATTTACATTTTCAAGAACATTTTGGAGATTCTGCGTATATGTCAAATGAGAAAAAGAGAATGATATGTTCACTTCAAGGAAGGCAACTGACCAATGTCAAATGATTTCCTTAAAGATAGAGATATTAGAAACCTTAAGAACTAACAAATTTTTTAAAATTAAAGGTTTATTCAACAAAAGGATGTATAAAAACTTACAATTCTGAGAACTCAGCTATACATACGATGGGATGGTGGGATCTTCAGTTTTTAACACCGCGTACATTATAATTACTAACTATCCTGGCTTCCCCTCATGCTTCCCAACGGTCCGTATTTCTGGCTCCTACTTCTTTCCAGACTCTTCTCTTGTTGGCCTAAGGGAAGGGCTATGGAAAATTCTTACTGCTTTCAGGCCAATGGAGATATCTTTGGGTGTTAAAAAAAAAAAAAAAAAAAAAAAAACCTGGAGAATAAACTTTAAAATCAAATTTGGAAACCGACACCACAATTCATTTTTTCTTTTTTGGTCCTGATTTCTCTGTCATTTTTTTAAAGATTTATTTTTACTACAAAGTCAGATATACAGAGAGGAGAAGAGATAGAGAGAAATATCTTCCATCTGATGATTCACTCCCCAAGTGGCCGCAACGGCCAGTGCTGTGCCGATCTGAAGCCAGGAGCCAGGAACTTCCTCTGGGTCTCCCACGTGGGTGCAGGGTCCCAAGGCTTTAGGCCATCCTTGACTGCTTTCCCAGGCCACAAGCAGGGAGCTGGATGGGAAGTGAGCTGCCAGGATTAGAACCAGCACCCATATGGGGTCCCAGCACATTCAAGGCGAGGACTTTGGCCGCTAGGCCACGCCACCGGGCCCTCCATGTCTTTTTTGATGCTTCAAGGATGTTTCCAATGAACTATTGGTGTTGACTGGTAAAGTCACTGAAGTTGCCACATCTGCTCACCATTCCCTTTGAAACACCCACATTCCTACGTCTGCTCTCAGTAGCACACACACTAGTTTTCCCTGTAGTACAGGTGCTGGTTGGTACTAAAATTAATTTACCACTTTCAACTGCAAGGAATCAGCACAGCAGTTTCAATTCAGAATGGTGCTTTGCAATCTGACTTTGAAAATAAAAGATTTCTCTGCATTTTGTTGTTGCTCCACATGGAAGGAAGCCAGCGGTTAGATAAGGCATGTGCAGTAAGTCGCCTGTTTTTAGCAAGTACCCACATGTCTCCTTTACAAACACACACACACTCACTTGTCATGTTTTATCCACAAATTAAGATTGCCATCATATTATTTCTTTTATGTGTGTGTTTTGTTAAGGTAGAGTTCTTAAGGAGTGATTTTTTTTTCTGAACTGGACATAATCTCAAAGGAAACATTCTGAAATAACACACCAGGGGGATAAATCACCATGGAAAGCGCTGTCTTTGGTGGAAAGCTTTCCCACATCTTCCAGACTTTGCATAGTTACAGAGCCCAGCTTTACTTAAGAGCAACACTGTTTTCTGACATTAATTTTCTCAGGAGGAAGACTTATCACCTAGGGCAAAGTCCTAGTTTTTAATTTACCAAATTGAATTCCAGTTGTTTTGGTTCATTATATACCCTTCGTTATTTCCAAGGATGCTTTCAAATAGTCTAACACCTCTCCACATTTCTTTGAGTTGGTAAATACTATGGACCATTATCTTTCCAATTTTCCCTAAATTAAAGTCAATATATTCCAGCTTTATAATGCACAAATCGTTTGCAGAGGTAGGGCTGTAAAGCCTTTATAGGGTTGGGGGCGGGCGGGGGGAGCAGAAGGGGAGAAACGAGGAAGGGGAAAGGGAGAAGGGAACAGAGACCTTTTCGTATCATGCCATGGAGGACTTCAGTTCTGATTTGGTGGTTAAGGGGAGGGAAAGAAGGCAGCCTTGGAAAAAATAAGGTTCTTGTTTGTTTTAGAGATGTAATTAGTATTCAGTCCAATAGTGCAGTGTCCTGCTGCTTGTTGATGGAAGTTAACTCTGGGTGCTCAGCTCTCCTGACCTTGGAGTCCTCACAGCCCAGCAGAATGGACTGCCCCTCACCCAGGGCAAAAAGTCCGAGTTGTGGTTTTTACATGGATGTTTCACAACCTCATTGGGGGGTTGAAAACGTTTTGTCACACAGGTTGCATTTGTAGAATTTGTTGATCTGCACCAGCGGCATGCTGTCCTTTTAACTGCCTTCCTAAAACCTGCACAGCTTCAGGGGCGGTTTGTATACCATGGTGTAGGTGTCCATGCTCTGGTTGAGGCACACGTGGCGGCCAGCCTGGTTGGTCCCGCAGAAACTCTAGTCACAAGTGCTACATTTGAAAGGCTTCCCAGTGTGTATGTACATGTACTCCTGCTAGTGGTTTTTCTGGATAAATTTGCGTCCGAAATTGTGCACTGGTACTTCTGCCTCTTCACCTCCCGCTCCTGGTCAGCCTGCTCCAGGGTGTGGATGTTGGCTGTATTGCAACGCTGTGACCCGATGACTGGGGAGTCTGAGATGTGCTGTAGTTCACTGTCACTCATCATCCCTGCCTCAGACACTTCCAAGGGGTCTTTGCCGAGATCCACTGCTTTGTTGCAAAGGGACAGGGACGTGGCTCTCGCCCTGCTGGCTGGATGGGAAAGGTACCCTGCTGTGAATCTGCGGGTATTCTCGCAAGCTACTCCCACAGAGGGACACAGGGGGACATGCCAGTCGCACAGGCGGCAGGCGTAGTACTTCCAGAAGCTTTCGTTCCTCTTCGTGATGCTTGGCTTGATGTGGGCAATCGTGAAGGACACAGAGGACTCATCAGAGGATGAGGCTTCCAGATTGGTCTCTTCTCCATGAGGAGGGGGAGGGACGGGAGTGGAAACCAGTCCCAGGGCCAGAGAGGTCTGGTGTGGGTTTGAGGGAATCCTATTTGTCCGATTCGTTGGGGCAAGATTGGAGGGCAGCTGAGAGAGCTAGGAGGCCACTGGCTCCGGCTCCTGGATCATCCTGGAGGTTTGGGGCTTGGGTCTCGCTCCAGCTTCTCAGGGACAGTAGGGATTTGGCTAATCGTGGACTTACTCTACTGCAGTAGATAGCTGACAATATCAGGCTGGACGTCAGTAGGCTTCAAGTGGGCACACTCACTGGTCTGACAGACAAGCAACGTCTTAAAGTAATTGGAGAATGAAGCAAGAACTGATTTGTGTGCCTTGAAGAACATGTTGCCGATTGCAACCTTGCAGTCACACGGGAAACCAAACTCTCGCTGAGTGTTTAACTACTGCAGTAGAGTAAGTCCACAATTAGCCAAATCCATTTTTAACACAGGTTTTTTTTTTTAAAGATTTATTTTATTTTTATTACAAAGTCAGATATACTGAGAGGAGGAGAGATAGAGAGGAAGTGGAGCTGCTGGGATTAGGACCAGCGGCCATAGCCAAATCCATTTTTGAGACATTCTGACAGGCCCATTTCCTTGGGCACCAGTGCAGGACTCTTGCTGGTCGCTGCTGCTGCCCCGGCGACTGCCACCGCTGGGATGCCCTCTTAAGTGGTGGCCAGGAGCGAGGTCCAGAATGTTGGAACTAACAATTTTAAAGACTACTATATTTCAAAGAGGGAATTGAGCACTTTCACACATTGCAGAGTGAATGAAACTTAGCAAATCACATTAGAAATGAATCTCCTAATATCTGGAATGATCCAAAATCCTGGCTAGTGAATATATGTGAAAAAATTATTACCCACGGACAAGTATACAAGAAGAAAATATGGGTGTTTAATCACTACGTTGTTTGTAATAATCATAATTAAAGGAAACATCTATTGCATTTTCAGGAAATTCAACCAAAAAAATTGTGTATTTTTGTGGGATCACAAACCAGGTCTGTATCAACACGGATAGACAACAATACATAAACAAAGTTTAAAAAGGAGAAAAAAATAAAATATGGTAATTGCCAAAAAATATAAATAGTGGTATAAAATGAATAAAAACTACACAAAACAGGTAATGGTGAGAAGGCATAAAGAAGTTCGCCTCTTCATTCTATGCCTTTAATATAAATAATAGCAAAGGAACAGTATTTAATTTTGTAAGGCATTTAATACAGATGCTAGTTTTACCCTGTAGTTCTTCTTTAAAAAATGAAATCACTAAAGCATTTTTTATAAGAAGGTTGCTTTTCAGTGGCAGAGGAAACACATTGCTTTCTCACCCTAAGCAATTAGGGCAGGAGCCTGTGAACAATCCTAATATCCTTTATCCTAATATGCTTTAATCTCTGGCAAAGTGGTGGTAATGTGATGAGCTTTGTCTTCAGGAACTATGTGTATTCTGAGCCCCTGCACAAACAGGATCTTGTCCAATGTACTGCCCCTTCCCTCGCTGATGGGGAGCTGAACACACACTCCCATGTACCACTTAGTGCAGTGCCGCAGAGAACATACAGAATTTCATCTGAGATATCTAAAAGTTCCCCAGAGGCCACTTGCTTTAAAAAATGCACATATCTTCGAAAATTTAAAAACAGATGCATTTGGGTAATTTAAAGAGGAACCTTTTTTCACAATTAGGTGCTGTGCTTCAGAGCACAAATTTTGTTTGCTTGCTTTGGTTAGTTGATTTGGTTTGTGGAGTTTTAGTGACAAGCTACCATGGAATGAGATTATACTGATGAAACATTTCTATTTTACTTATTTTAGTTATTGGAGTAGGAGAAGGAGTTCTGTTTTGTCGTTTTGTGGAAAGCTTCCCTCAAGTTCTCTGAACACTCATTTTCATATTGGGCAAGAGAAGGGCCTTGTCTCAACCTTACACCCAGCTGTTCCATTCAGAATCCCAGGTGGAGGAGTAAATAAACAAAGGTCTTGTCCCTTTACATATGTGGCTGAAGGAAATCACGTTCCCATGAAGGAGACACTAGCGGGTTCCTGTCCCTGGAGATGCAGTTCTTCCTGCAGCTGGATGACCGTGGATTCCTTCTGTGCTGCAGCATTTCTGGGTCCCAGCAGCACACACACACAGCACGGGGATGATTTAAAAGCCCCTCCTGTGTCAGGAGCTTCCCCTCCACATTTCTTCTCACCTCCCTAACTGTCCATTTTGGTCACCAGCCACAGAATCTCATTGTTTTCCTCTTGCCCATCCATTCCTTTCACTTAGCCATCACTCAAGACTGGACCTAATTCACATTTCTTTCCTGGGTAAGCTTCTCTCTTTGCTGTTTCTTCAAGACTTTCAAGACTCCAGTCTAACTTCCTTGAGCTCCTCCTGGTCAAAAGCTTTTGTCCTACTTTAGCGAAGTCTTCTGTTCACAGTGTTGCCACCCAAGAGCACTGTAATTTCAAGACAGAGGCTTAAGTTTGGATTTGGGGGATGGGGGATCAGATGCACTGTTCACCTCTCCTTCCTCACATCAGTAAGAACTTTGCTTCTGTTTAGATGCAGTCTTTGTTCCTCCTTCTTGACTTTCTGGTTACTTCAAGCTACTTTTACCATCTACCAAACACAGAGGTTCAACAACTTTCATTGTAGGCTTCTCATCACCATAGCTTGTTTTGTTAACAATCTACTGTGCATCAGGAAATTCATCTTGGGAGACATACCAATCCAATTTACCCACTTGGTCTCTGTGACCAGCAGAAGTCACTAATCTTACTAAAGAGGACACCAAAGGTCACTGCAGAGTGAGATGTACCTGGATCTTCAAAGCAGTTTGCGAAGGATTTCGAGAGTTCTGTAGACTAGCTTTTAAGATCTGATCTATACAGTACTCTTAATCCCTTTGTGAGAAAACAGATCCATGTCTCTCACTCCCAAATATATAAACACACCTTCCCTCAACCCTTCCTACTCTTGGACTACCCATTCTCTCTTTTCCTTCCCGTTTTCCCCTCAAACTTCTCAACCCAATTGATCATTCATTCAACTTTATTCTCTTCTCTCCAAAGTTCTAATACTCTACCTCTCCTCTTACAACACTCTCTTTGAAGTCACCAATGACTTTGGGCTAACACCAGCTTGTTTTCAGATCTCATTTTCTCAGCTAAGAGCTCTTAGCATGCCAATCAATCTTTTATGAAAGTCTTCTCTCATCTTTTCAACTGCATTGCTCAGGGTCTCTAACTTCAACTTTTGTTCTCTCTCCTATCCTGGCTTTTCTTCTCCATTGCCCTTAAACAACAGCATATCCCAGGGAAACTGACACTCCAAGTTCTGTTTTGGTCCTGCCACCCTTCCAGTTACCATTTCAAATTTGTGTACTTTGTTCAAATTTGAGATGTTAAAAGTAGCTGTTATTCCTTCTCCGTTTCCCTACCCCACATCATTTCCCCAGGTACAAGTCAACTTCTAGTTTCTGATGTTTGTCACTTTGTCAGCTTTTTCTCATATGTCTCAGTTTTCATATCCGTTACCATTGGCCCATGCCTGTCTTTATCTCTTCTGCCACAATTACTGAAAATTGTCCCTATTCTCCCCTGCCTTTCAACTATGACTCCCTAGCCTTTGGGCCAACTTCCTTACAGCACTGATGGTTTCGATTCCTTCGGCTGTGACTCCTTCCATGGTCGCTCTGTTACTTACACACACACTCAAGAGGCATTAATCTCCAGATTAGGAATCAGAGCCATTCTAATTTGCAACCAATCTATCTTCCCAATATAGCTTTCCCTGTTTTCTGTACTTAGATGAATTTTGTGTTTTTAATCCAATCTACTAATCTATGATGCTTGATTGATGGGTTTAAGCCTTTTACATTCAGAGTTTAATATGAATAGGTGGTAACTTGGTCCTTTCATTTTAACAATGGGTTGCTCACTGTTTATTTAGTCTTCTGTCTTCTGTTGTTACTTTGTTGGGATGTTCTTGACATCTGCCTTTGGTTTTTGTGGTGCTATTGCTTTTCTCTCTCAAGAAAATATCTTTAATTTGTAGGGCAGGTCTGGAAGAGATGTATTCTTTGAGCTTTTCTTTATTGTGGAAGAATTTTATTTCATTTTCGAAACAAAGGAAAGCTTTGCTGGGTATGTTATCCTTGGCCAACAATTTTTTTTTCTTTTAGAATCTGGAATATGTCACTCCATTCTCTTCTTGCCTGTAGAGTTTCCTGTGAGAGATCTCCTGTGAGTTTAATTGGCATTCCTTTATATGTCAATTGATTTTTTTATGTGCACATTTAAGGATCTTTTCCTTATGTTCAATTGAAGAGAGCTTGATTATCATGTGTCATGGTGAAGAACCCTGTTGGGAGTTCTGTGACCCTACTGGATGTTGTTTCTTAATTCTTTCTCCAGAGTAGGGAAATTTTCCTTAGTTATTTCATTAAATATATTTGTAAACCCAGCTTTTCTTTCTGTGCCTTCTGGAGCTCCCTTGACTCTTATATTTGTCCTTCTAATAGTGTCTCTTAATTCTTAAATATTTTTTTAGCCTGATCCAGCTCTGCTTCCAGCTTTTTGATTGTTTCCCCATGCTGACAAGAAATATCTTCAAATTCTGAGACTATTTCTTCTGTTTCATCCATTGTTATTGAGACATTCCACTGAATTTTTAATTTGCTTTATTGCATCCTTCACTTGCAATAATTCGGCTTGATTTTGTTCCAGTGTTGCTGCTATTTCCTGTATGATATATCCCTTAAATTCTATGAACTCCTGTATGTGCTTCTCATTGTTGTAAGTTTTATAATGAGTTTTCTGAATTGTGTGTCCCCCATTTCCTCGATATATTCCTCAGTTAATTGTGAGATTGGCAGAGACTTTTGTTCCTTTACTGGGGAGTCTTTAATAATATTCATTGTGGCATTCCCAGTCCAGGCTCCTACATGTACTACTAGTAAGCACAGTGCCCACCACCGCCCATCACTCCGATCAGCTGATGGTTTTAACCCCTGGGTTGGTTCTCTTCTGAGCCCCGACCTCTATTGGAACCAATGAGTATCGCATCTCTCCCCGGCTCTGCCCATCACACTCTTGTCCCTCACCTAAACCAGTGGGAGGAGTGCTGGTCGGGTGTTGCATTCCCTGCTAGCACAGGCCATTTCACCTTGGCATTTTGTGTTTTGTACTGTTTTTTTTTTTTTTTTTTTTTTTTTTTTTTTTTTTTTTTTTTTTTATCGCAACCAAACACGGCCAGGCCCCCACACAGTTTCAGCACTTGGGCTTGCCAGTGGATGACGTGAACCGACTCAGCCTGGTCTGCCCCAACCCGAGCCAAGTGTATTCCAGTGGGTCACATTCCAAAGCCTCTTCTGGGTTATTTACCTCCATGCTTCTTGCGTTTATTTGTAGAGTCAGTGTCCTGTCAGAGGATCTGTTCAGGTTCCTCCCTCCGACTCCTTCATGGTGTCGGGCTTCACGCATTCCAGCAGGTCCTTCGGCCAGCACCGCTCTTCAATCCATTCTGGTTCCTGCTGTTGAGAGTTTCAGCCCAGCCACGGCTCGTCCATACCCACGCATATCTCATATATGGCTCAGATGGGGTTGAGGCCTAGCCGAGCCCGTCCAACGTCTATCCTGGTCCTCCAGAGCACCAAACTGTGCTGTGGTCTAATCCGGCATGGTGCGTCAAAGCCGAATTGATATTTGTGCCAAGGGATTACAACTGTGACCCGACCAGAACTCAGCCTCCCTCCAGTTCCTGTGCCCCTTAGTGGTTGGCTCCACGCAGCCAAGGCCTCCACCACGCTCTCCAACCAGGCCTGTTGCCAGCCAGTGTTAACTATGCCAGAGGTTGCTCTGGTCAGCCCAGAGCGTCCTATAGACTGTCATGCCTCCTGCATAGACTCCACCGGCCCTTCTAAACCGTCCAATGGGGTCAGAGTGCCTCAAAGTTTTTTTTTAGGGGGATTCCCCTGAACAAAATGGAGGAATCAAAGCATTAATCAAAAAAAGATGGAAAATGGAGTAGATGAATCAACCACCTCAGCTTTATGCTTGCAGCGGAAAACTGGACAAGGGGAAACCCTAAGACGGACTATGTCAATCAGTGGACTCTGCAGCAGCCTCATCATACCTGGACTGTTGCTGATGATATGTTGGTGCTTCTAATTGATCGAGGTGACGCTCTGCTGGCTCTGCCTACAAACCTGAGAGGGCCTCCCTAAGAGGTCGTTGAACTTGAACTGGACAAGTGGGATGCTGGACTCTGTATGGTGTAAACTTTTAATTAGGGAATCTAAACGGAACTTGAGCTGTGGTTATGCATCAAGGTGAAGGAATTCATGATGGGGGAAGGGTTTGGGGTGAAGGGGGGGGGGAATCCCAGTACCTATGAAATTGTGTCATGTAATGCAATGTAATTAATGAATAAATGAATATTTAAAGAAAAAAAAAAGAAATAATATTCATTGTGCCTCTGTCCCTTTTTTTTCTTTTGGTCATTGTACTTCTGGTTAGAAGATCTTCTCCTTAGGGCAGGTTTCTAAGTTGTGTCATCCACGGTCTACAATTCAATTTTCTTTATTGCAGTTGGTGCATGGTTCTTTGTTTGCAGTCATTTGTGCCACTTCCTCCAGTGAATTTCAGATCTGGGCTCTTGTATTAGACTTCTACCATGGCCTCCCTAGTCCCCACTCCTGGCTCACCAGTCTCTTCCTTCTGTGATCCTGTGCTATGGCTACATTTTTGTCTGTACAACCTTTCTCCCACTTCTAGGATTAGGAAGACACCCAGTGTCCTAAATAACTAGGATTTTAGTGATACTGATCTTGCTGGAACCTGCTGACCATTATTTTTGAGGGCCACCTGGGCCTATTTTGACTTCTAGGATGCCGAAGTCAGTATTATTTTCCCTATTGTCCAGTGCATTTTACTGAGCTCAGTGAATTTGTTCCCAGCTCAGCACATGCACAGCATACTATTTTCTCTCCAGTCCAGCCTTTACTTGGTTGGACGAAATGGCACCTGGTGTGTCACTGGTGGAGTTCTGGATCTGCTGACCTTTAGGTCTGGGGGCTACCCGGACCTATTTTGTGTGGAACCTGTAGGATGCCATGTTGTTGCAATGCATTGAGCCAGAAATGAGTCTGCTCCCAACTTAGTGCATGCATAGTCCTGTCCCATAACCCTTGCCTCCCTACACATAATGTTGCCTGATGCAGCTCCGGTGGGGTCTAAGCTATGAAATCCGCCTTGTTCCTGTACCAACTGTTCAGTTTGCTGCTCTGTCTCTGCCCCTGGCCGAATCAAACAAATCAGGATGACAAGCAGTTCTTTGCCTGTGCTTACCTGCTGAGTTCCCAGTGAACACTCCTTCCCACCTGGCTGCTGGTGGAGCTCCTACCAGCAATTGAGTTCAGATAGCCACTCACTGATTGCCACTGGAGCATTTGGTCACTACAACACCAGACCGTTGTCTCTGCTGCTTTCCTGTGTCCATCAGTCTCCAGGTGCCCCTCTGCCGTTGGCCTGTCCTCTCATATTTCCTAGAATGTGCCCTCTCTGTTTCACCCTAGTTTATGATTCTCTGTTTAAGTGCGTGCTTACCCTATTCTGCCATCTTGATTCTCATCCATATGTATATCTGAACCATTACATACAATGCCACTCTTGTACACTGGTTCAGAATTTATTTCCTGGCAACAAATTCAGACTGTGTTGAGTGCTATGATTTCTTTGTAGTTTTCTTTAGAAACAAACTGCCTACAATGCTCAGCAAACTTTTAAAATCAATGCCTAAATTGCAAGATATTTTTCTCCAGGCTTTTCATAAAAATCATAACTCTTTCAATACAGCTGTAAAAGTCAATAAAACTTAAAACAATTTTTTATTCATTATTATTTTATCTAGTTGTTTTTAATACTTTGTAAGCATATGATATGATTGTTACTACTCGCATGATCTAATTAGCCAGTAAAATGTCTATGAATTACATATTCTTACTTTATTGCTTGTGATTAACAATCTAAACATTCCAAAATTCTGGATAATGATCATTTCTTCTGTTTTTTTAATCTACATTGTATTTTTCTCATTTTAACATCAAACTTGAAGAGCATTCCTTCTTAACCTTAGATATTTTCCATTGTTTTCTATAAATATTCCTCTGTTGTATCTGTATATTTCTATAAATATTATTAGCAAAAACATCATACACTTGCATAAATATTGGACACAATATTGTTATCTAACAATTATCACTCAATTTTCTATTTCAATGCTTAAATTTCGTCCTCTAGGAGGGGAGAGGAAAGAATAATGTCTAAGCCTGGGAAAAGTGGAAGTGATCTCTTTCCCTAATGCTAATCTCCCTGTACTACCATAAATATGACATAGGGTTAATGAAAGGTAATTAATTTAAACATCATAAGTAGCATTCTAATTTCACCAGGTTGTGTTTTTTTTTTTCTCTCATGTTCTTAATTTGCTCCCCCAAATGAGATGCCTCTAGATACATTGTAGATTCACTGGCTCAACTGAGAAACCACCACTTAAAGAAGACAAATATTTCGAGATATATCAGAACAGCTCACACTAAAGACAAATGGAACACTGATTTCAAAACTTTGTTCTTTCCTATCTGTTAAAAAAAGGTAAACATTTACCCTACCCATCAGGAAATACAGTTGTGATTGACATAAAATAGATTTTCACCTGCGTATTAGACTCACAAAGGCAAGTTATAAAAAGGTAAACTGACAGGTACATTAAGAACTTGATAAACATTTATAATGGAAAGCTTTTTCTTAGCTTACACAATATTCTTAATTTGACGGAAGGGAATCTTCAAAGAGTACAGTATAATTACTAAGCAACAAAATTAAAGTGTCTATAGTGTATTATTATTTTGTGTCATTTACACATAACTGCACTGCACAAAATTTTGACATAATACAAAATATTTGCAGAAGCAACAGTACAACACACCTGTAAAGGGTAATAGCAGGAAGAAAAGATATAACCTTGAACTGATCTTTCACCCTTGATCACTGGCAATTGCTAGACATTTCTTTGCGAATGTTTGGCTTGAGCTGTACCAGGCTTCTTACAATCATCTCTAGGGCCCTTCTCTGATCTGATATATGCAGTGGGAATACAGAGGAGAGGGCTTTTTTTTTTTTTTTTTTTTTTTTTGAGAAATAGCAGGAAGTAAAACGAATTTACTGATAGACAGACTGGGTTGGACTGTGATGAAGTAGTACAAGGAATTGAAAACAATACCCAAGAAGGCCAGGACGCCTGAAAAGGTCAATAAAGAGACATCTCTTGAAATAGGGAATGAATGGGGAGGATCCTGCTTTGTACTCACCAAAGAGTGACGATGCCCATACTCACTGTAATAAGTTTAATGCATAGATCACCAGGGTGAAAGATGCTAGCACAGAATATGAAAATGAGGAGAGATCCTCAATCCAGGCTTCCTACACTGCAGATTACCCACACCCTGCTTCTTTTTACCCCAGCCCAGTCAGATAGGAATCCACAGCACATGAAGTGGTCAAGCTAAACCGATTCAACAACACACCATCTGCAGAGGGATGGAGAGAAAAAAACACCTTAGGAATTTTAAGAAATTTTGCCTCTCTTCCCACTCATCCAACATAGTAAATCAGAGACATACAGAGCACAGCTGATATGTACAAGAAGGCCTGTGCAGCCCTGGTTCCTCCAGAATCACAGGAAGCCTCATTCATAAAAGCAAAAGTTCCAGGTCAGCATACATAAAGGCTGCCCATGCACTCTGCAAAGAACCATGCCTTTGTCATCTGATGGGATTAAGGGTCACACTCTGATGTTCCAATTCACTGCAGGGGAAAAGCCTATATGGCTCAAAAAACTGAACTGGGATCTTTTGTAGGGTTTCACAGCCCTGGATTGTTGACATGAGGTCCAGTGGGTATGCAGCATGAACTCCAGACTGGCTCATCCCTTTGGCCCCAGGAGAGGTGTTGTGACTGGAAAGGTGATTGTGCTACACTTCTGGATTATGACACTGGACACTGAAACAATTCGAATTTGAACCTGGCCTCCAAGACCGTTAAATGCATCTTTTAATAGAAGAATGAAGCTGACATAGATTTTTTTAACAGTCTGACTTGTAACCTCAAGATTAATAGACATATGTTATGTGGCCTCTATTGGTATTATTATCTCAGTTTCCATAAATACACAGAATAGGGTCATAGAAGGGAGAGTTTGCTCTCACAACCTCAATCCCCTGTTCTCATACTGAGTGTGTCTCTCGCCACACAGCAGATTAAGAGACAAATACTACTCAGATCACATAGCTCCGGGAGAATCAAGATGATGGAATAGGGTAAGGACACGTTTAAATGGATGGAAAAATATTTAATCAGGATGAAGTGGAGAGGACATATTCCAGGAAACATGAAAGGACAGAACAACAATAGAGGGGTACATGGAGACTGATAGACACAGGAAAGCAGCGGGCACAGTGGTGTGGTGTTGCAGTGACTGAAATTCCAGCGGCATTCAGCTAATGGTGATCTGAACTCCACCAGCATCCGGAACTCCACCAGCAATCAGGTGGAAAGGGACTTTCACTGGGAGCTTGGGAAGTAAACCCAGACAAAGAACTGTCCGTCCTGCTGGTCCATTTGATTTGACCAGGAGCATAGACAGAGCAGTAGATCCCAGATGGGCACTGCGAGAACAGGGTGGATTTCACAGCCCAGTCAGCTCCCTAGAGCTGAATTGAGCCCCATTTTGCATAAGGAGGCAAAGGCAAGGGAAAGGACTGAGCATACGCTGAGCTGGGGTGAACTCATTTCTGACTCGGTGAACTGTAGCAACGTGGCATTCTACAGGTTCCACCCAAGACAGGTCTGGGTAGCCCTCAGACCTGACTGCCAGCAGATCAAGAACTCAAGTAGAAGCACATCAGGCGCCATTTTGTACACTGTGGCAATAGCTTTAGGACTGTAGGGGACAATAGTGAACTGTGCATGTGCTGAGATCGCGAGAACTCACTGAGTCCAGTGGATTGCACTGGTTCCGCAGGAAAATAATATTGACTGTGGCAGCATACGGGTTAAAATAGGTCCGTGTGGCACCCAGACCTAATGTCCCACAGGTTCTGGCAAGATCAGTGCCACCAACAACCTAACTATATAGGACACCTGGTGTCTCCCTAATCCTGGCACCTGCTCCAACCAGAAGTGGGAGAAAGGTTGCAGAGACAATGGTGCAGCCTCAGCACAGTATCACAGGAGGTGGAGAGTGGTGAGCCCGGAGCTAGGGCTACAGAGACCATGGTGGAAATCTAACATAAGAACCCAGACTTGGAACTCACAAGTGGCTGCAAGCAAAGTCTTGTGTACCAACCGCAATAAGTAAAATTGCATTGTAGACCTGTGGGTGACACAGCTTAGAAACCTGCCCCAAGGAGAAGACTCTGCTAACCAGAAGTGCAATGACTAGGAGCAAAAGAAGAGACAACGGCACAATGATTATTACCGAAAACTCCCCTGCAAAGGAGCAAAACCCTATGCCAACCTCAGAGTTAACGAAGGAAGACATTGAGAAAATGGGGCATACAGAATTCATAAAACTCATTTTAAAGCTTCTGATCAACAATGAGAAGCACATACAAGAGTTCAAAGAATTTAAGGAAACAATAAAGCAAATCAAGGCTGATATATCAGAAATTAAGAACACAGCAGAGCAAATTAGAAGTACAATGGAGCGTCTCCAAAATAGAATGACGCAAGCAGAAGAAAGAATCTCAGAATTGGAAGATATATCCTGACATCAGGGGAAAGCAAACAAAAAGCTGGAAGCAGAGCTGGATTAGGCCAAAAAAAGCATTCAAGAATTGAAAGACACTATTAAGAGGCCAAATATAAGAGTTATGGGAGTCCCAGAGGTGCAGAAAGAGAAGCTGAGTTTGCAAATGTATTTAATGAAACAATAGAGGAAAATTTCCCTAATCTAGAGAAAGAATTGGGAAACAAGATCCAGGAGGGGCACAGAACTTCCAACAAGCTTGATCAAAAGCAAGCTTCACCAAGATACATGATCTTCAAGCTCTCTTCAATCAAACATAAGGAAAAGATCCTGAAATGTGCACGTGAAAAAAATCAATTGACATATAAAGGAATGCCAATTAAACTCACAGGAGATCTCTCACAGGAAACTCTACAAGCAAGAAGAGAATGGAGAGACATATTCCAGATTCTAACAGAAAAAAATTGTTGGCCTAGGATAACATACCCAGCAAAGCTTTCCGTTGTTTTGAAAATGAAATAAAATTCTTCCGCAATAAAGAAAAGCTCAAAGAATTTGCCTCTTCCAAACCTGCCCTAGAAAGGACACTTCAAGATGTTCTCTTGACAAAGAAGAGGAATAGCACCAAACAAAACCAAAGGCAAATGTGAAGAACATCCCAGTAAAATGACAATAGAAGACTCAACCAATGAACAACCCATTCCTAAAATGACAGGACCAAAGTACCATCCATACTTATTAAACTCTGAATATAAATGGTTTAAGCTTAATCAAACATCATAGATTAGTAGACTGGATTAAAAAACAACAGCCATCTATCTATTGTCTAGAAGAGACACACTTCACCAACAAAAATTAGCAGAAACTATATTGCATGGGTTTTGTTGTTTTCTGTTGGTTTCATGTCTTCAAAACACTTTTTACTGATTAAATCATTCAGTGACTCGTAGATCATACAGTAGCATCATTTTCTTTAAGAAGGTTCTTGATTTTCATTTCTTCAGCTACACATTAGTCATTTAGTAGCATGTTATTCAACTTCATGGTGTTGTTAATTTCTTTTTCCTCCGTGATGTTGATTTTGTTTTGTGGCTTTTCATTTAAGGGGATGTATAGTAGCTGTGTAATGGAGACTGTCATATCTAGTAATATGTCATTTAACTTCATGGCATTGTAAATTTCTATTTTTCTTTCTATTGTTGATTTTGTATTATAATTTTTCATTTAAGGAGATGTACAGTAGCTGTGAAATGGAGACTAACATCCAGATGTGAGGATACAATGTAGTATGCATTTCTACTTCCAGACAAAGATGGACTTACAATGAAACTGTTCACTATATCCTGACAATAGGATGCTGGACTCTCTGCCATTGTCAATGCCCGCAATGATGAACATATGACTGTGTACGAAGAACTATATTTTAGTAATGATATAGAGGAACTAGGTGGGGGAGAGGGAATTGGGGAAGGGATAAGGGAAATGCCAGGAGCCTATGGAACTGTATCATAGAATGATAACAATAATAATAAAATGTTTTTTAAAAAATCACATAGCTCCTAAATGCAAGTCAGCATTTCTTTTGGTTCAGGTTAGCACAAAGAGTCATCACCAGCCAATTTGAAATTCTGATAGATCATGTCAGCTCCAATCTAGTTTGTATATATGGGATTCACACAGTTGATGGAATCTCATGAAGGAATTATTTTACACTAGTATGACTGTATTTTCTTTTCACTCTTCAAACATAGATGCCACTCAAAATGATTACAGAGGCACTCTAGCAAAAATAGATATTGTGTCGTTGAAGTACAAAGAGAAAAAAATGTGAGGGGGTTTGAGTTCAATTTCAACAGTAAGAAGAAGATAAAAGATAGGATTATTTAGATAGTTGATTCATTTTCCAATGTAAAGATAATAAAATGGTTAACAGACCCTCTATGGATAAAGAAGACCAATGTCAACTCTCCTGCTTACCCATCTAAAATGGATTAATTAAAGCAATGAATCAACTACTTCAACGATAGGGTGAATAATTGTATTTATAGAAGGGGATGAGAAAACACAATAAAAGGTTAGGTTAGAGCCTAATAAATACCATTGTGAAGATTGCTCACTCAACTACTTAGTAAAATATCACAAGTAAAGCTTGACAATGCACCTTAAGTGATAATACAAAGATGCAGTCCCTTCATTAAGGAGCATCATTTGAAAGTCCTTCTACTGCAAAGCAAATCCTCTGAGAATAAGCTGTTGGAGAGACAGTGTTACCCAATCCACGAGAGCTAATTTTTAGGAGCTGCTAATTTTCTGAGACTGGAGAAAAAATTGCTGCAAGAAGGATGACACTGACCACAACTGAGTTTTTCCAAGGGAGATTTGTAAAGACAGGCAATGTACACTCAAAGAGAACAAAGTCTGCCCTTCAGAGCTGGTTATCTGCAGGTGAAACATTGGGGTTGCTTTTTCCTGTATGAACACAACTTTGGATACTTTCATTTCAGAAGAAAATTCATTTTGGGTGAAGGGAACCATTGAGTATCTGGCACAAAGGATGTAAAAAACATGGTTAATAAAATATTGAGATCATGAAAATTTTGATTTTAAAGACAGAAATATACATCATAATGGAGAGCAAACTTCAGGGGTGGAATAAACCAGGCCAATAGGGTAGATTGCTGGTGAATAATTGGACAAAGCATTGGAAAAAAGCTTAAAGATTTTCGGACTCAGACTTGATCATCATTAACTGAGTGTACTAAATGTACTCCTTAGAGTCTCAGATTTCTCTCCTAAACAAAGAAATAACTGCAACATCAAGATGAGGCTGACTATTCAAGAACAAACATTGTCTACTCCACATTCAACTTTTTAAGGGGTGAGAGTCATGTAAGGAAGAGGTTCAGACTCTAGACTATCTGAAAATGATGGAGAAAACAAGCCCACAGAGTGAATTATGTAGAGGAAAATAGCAAAATGTGCTCACCAGCTGAACCTCAGCCCTGCGATTCACTGTGTATATGAAACTGAGCAAATTTCTCTTCATGCCTCAATTTCCTTACCTATAAAATGGAAACAAGTGTCACATACTTGTGGAAATAGGAGGATTAAATCAGTTATTACACATGAAGGGTCCAGATCCTTGTCTGATACACAGTAAGAGCTCCATGAACTTGATTATCAGTATTGCTTGTTACTAGCTTTTTTAGTGAGTTCACAAGCACAATACTTAGTGCTTGCAGAACATAGAGAAATTTATTTTCTGCAATTTGGAATAACATTTTTGGTGAAATAATGGGATGCATCAAGTGCATGCATACTTTTGATACTGTCTAGTACATGTGTAATAGTTACATTATATTTTAAGCATTGTGATAAGAACTTCACATCTATTGCTTTGTTTAATGATTATAACCACTTTCCAAGATGGGTGTGAATGTGTACTTGCTTTCAAAATTATTTATTTGAAAGGTAGAGTTAGAGAGTTAGAGAGAAAGAGAGAGAGCCACCGAAAGAGACAGAGACTTTCCATTTGCTATTGTGCTGCCTCAAATAATCACAACAGTTTAAACTGGGCCAAGCTGAAGCCAGGTAGCTTCAACCAGATCACCCACATGGGTGCAGGACCCTAGGCACTTGGGCAATCTTCCATTACTTTTCCAGGTATGTAACAGAGAGCTGGAAGTGCTCATAAGAAATGCTGACATTTCAGGCTGCTTAACCCACTGCCCCCAACTGCAGCCCAAATGCTTCCTTTTTTACCTGAAGCTGGGAGAGATTCAATAATTGTCTAACGATACATGGAAAGTGATGAAGCTGTGTTCGAACTACGTTGTCTTGGTCATGCAGTCTGTAATCCAGACTATGCTGGCTTATAGAATTCAGTTTTATTCTGAATGCAGCTCTGATGGATTTAACACTTTTCTCAAACTCTTTGAGTTAGTATCAAAATGCCAGCAGCAAGCTAAGCCAGAGACTTGGAGCGGAGAAGCCTAGTTTGCTGCTGAGGTTGAGATTTTGGTTTGGGGACTCACATGTTTGAGAAGAGAACATGTTTGTCCACGGATACTTAGGGCCACTAAGTAGAAGCACTTTCAACTTTGACCCGAGCTCTAAAAATGGTTCCAACTATCTCTTCTTGGATCTCAGGGTTACAAATTCCAGTAAGAGTACAGCCTACTGACAATTGTATTTTCTATTCCATCAAGCAGGAGAATGTTTAATAAGTCACTTATCTGGAAAACTCAGCTCAGTAAGTTTTCACCCCTATAATAGTAACAGTGCAAACAAACCAGATCTATCCAAACTAAATTATGTGGTAAAATATTTGGGCTGCAGTTGTGGGGCAGCGGATTCAAGCTGATTATAATGCTAGCATTTCACATGAGCACTTCCAGTTCCCTGGTGTGCATCGGGGAAATGTAAGGGAAGATGGCCCAAGTGCTTAGGCCCCTGCATCCACACAGTAGATCTAGTTGTAGGTTTTCTAGAAATATTTCTTTTCCTTGGAACTAGAAATTCTCACACTTAGACTCAGGAGCCCCTTACATTATTAGAAATCAGAGCTTTATGTTTGTTTAATTGCCTTGTTATGCTAATTTTTATCAATTGTTAACTACCATCTAAACTAAATCATAAATATTAAAGCATACTTACTCATTCATTTTAAATGGCAATAGTTAACCTATTACCATAAATATTATTTTATAAAGATTAATTGTGCTTTCCAAAATAAAAAAGAAAGCTATGTTAGTGTTGTTTTACACATATCTTCACACCTCTCTACTGCCTTTCATAGAGGACAGTGGATTCTCCCTTGCATCCACTGACATGTGTAGTCAACTTACAGTATCGATAGAGGATTGATTACAGAACCCCCACCCCCCAAGAATATTAAAATCTGCAGCTCATCAAATCCTCTGTGTGATTTGCAATTGTGTTCACGTAAAATGAGTGCACATCATTTCATGTAACCTTAAATCAGGACTATACATGCTACCTAGCACATGGGAATGTTTATGTAGATAGTTGTACCATAATGTTTATGGAATAACAGTAAGAAGTAAACATGCAGTTCTTCCTGAACATTTTCCACCTGCCATTGGATGAACCAGTAGATGTGGAACCTATAGATTAGAGGGTCAACTGCACATTCATATTGTGCCTCAGCCATAGTTCACATAGCCACTGGAAAAGTTTCACTGTATACATCAGTGTACAGACTTAAAAACATAGTTATACTTTGTTGTTATTGTGAAGATAGTTTTGACCTTCTCATGTTTTAAAGATTTTTTTTTATTGGAAAGGTAGATATACAAAGAGAAGGAAGAGAAAGATCTTCCGTCTGTTGGTTCACTCACCATGTGACCCCAATGTCAGGAGCTGAGCTGATCTGAAGTCAGAAGCCAGGAGCTTCTTCCGGGTCTCCCATGTGGGTGCAGGGTCCCAAGGCTTTGGACCATCCTCTACTACTTTCCCAGGCCACAAGCAGGGGGCTGGATGAGAAGTGGAGCAACTAGGACATGAACTGGTACCAATATGGGATCCCGGGAGTTGCAAGGCAAGGATTTAACCACTAGGCTATCATGCCAGGCCCAATTTTGACCTTTTTGGTTCCCTCCAGTATTCACGGTTATCTTTAGACCACGAGTTTTGAAAACTCCTGGTTTAATGTGCCCACTCTTGTACATTCTCTCCTGGGTCCTTCGCTGACAGGATCAGAGCCGATGCTGTAAATGGACTGATTCTAACAGCATCACAGCATCTCCAAAACATGGAGTTGCTCCTGTACTTAGGCCATCTTTCCTATAATAAGGAATTTTAATCATGTAATTGAAGTCAATAATCAGTGAACCTTAAGATAAGAAAACGTAGACCTGGCGTAGTGGGCTAGCAGCTAAAGTCTTTGCCTTTCATGTGCCAGGATCCCACATGGGCACCATCTCTAATCCTAGCAGCGCTACTCTCCATTCAGCTCCCTGTTTGTAGCCTGGGAAAGCAGTTGGGGAAGGCCCAAAGCCTTGGGACCATGCATTGAAGACACAGAAAAGGATCCAGGCTCCTGGCTTTGGATCAGAGCAGCTCTGGCCATTGTGGCCACTTGGGGAGTGAATCCTTGGACAGAAATTCTTCCTCTCTATCTCTCCTCCTATACATCTGCCTTTCCAATAAAAATAAGTAAATCCTTAAAAAAAAAGATAACAAAATGTGATAGTGTACTTGGCCTAACAAACATGTGTTGATGGATGTAAAGAAAACTGAATTGGTAAGGCCCTGCTTGTTTCCTTGAGCTCTAGTCTTCAAAGGGCTACACCTGTTAGCAATCACGTGTCCTTATGTCTTTGAAGGATCCACTTCTCAACAGGAGTCCTAACCCATGCATAATTTGTAGAGACTAATGAAAAATGAAAATTAAAATTCTTTGTTAAAATTTATTGATTCCCACACCATGATAGCAGAATGTTTAAACCAACCATGAGTCCTTCTGGATGTGGAACTCTGTGTGAGTCACAGGTCACAAATCCATGAACCTGGCATTGACTGGAGCATGCAGAAAGGAAAATTATTCCCTGGGCTGCACTAGCAGTGACCGGGGCCTTATTACCCTTGGACATGGACCAAATAGTTGAGAATCCACACATGTGTTTTCCATTCATTTCTGGCCCAGGGAGCACTGTCTCTCAAAATACAGTAATTCCCATCATCATTTACAAATTATGAAAAGAGCACTAGGAAATCTCACACTTAAACACTTTATAGTTTTGGAAGGTGTTTATTACTTCTAGTGATAGGTCTAGAGTATGGATAATAGTGATACTTCTAGTGATAGGTCTAGAGTATGAATAATAGTGCCCAAAAATCTTTCCAACATTTCACTTTTGACAGAATTCCCTTGGGAAGAACTTTTTATGGTTGCTGGGGAACTAGTAAGAAGCATCTTAAAAGTGCTAAAACACTACCATGATAAAGTTCTAGAACCAATTCTCCATTTTGCTTTTTCAGATGAAAGTCAAGCATTGTTTCTAATTTGTCTTGGAACTTTAAGAGTTTTGAGAAGCCTAAGTATCCTTTACATTAGTGAGCCTCCAATTCCAGCTTCTATTCATATGACTATACTGTGCTTGCTAACTAATCCCTATGGGTGCTCTGGAATTAACATTTAAACTTGGCCTTGGGCTTGACACAATGGCTTAGCAGGTAATCCCACCCCTCCAAATGGCGGGATCTCATATTGGCACTGGTATGAATCCCAGATGCTCCATTTCCCATCTAGCTCTCTGTGGACTGGGAAAGTCACAGAGGGCGTCCTGAAGCCTTGTGACTCTGCCCTGTGTGGGTCCCAGGAGAGGCTCCTGATTCCTTGCTTCAGATTGGCTCAGTTCCAACATCACGGCCATTTGGGAAGTGAACCAGCAAATGATCTTTCTCTTTATATCTCTTCCTGTAAATATGCCTTTCCAATAAAAATTAATAAATCCTTTAAAAATCTTGGCCTTTTACAGGAGTTTCTGTTCTCTTGGGTCCTTGTGGAATGAGGCTCTATCATGCCTTAAAATTTTCAAAGAGCTTCGCAGCCTCCTGCTTTGTGTATCTTTGGGCATCTAGTATGACTTCGTAGGCCTTCCGTTTCTTTATTTCTTTTCTGTCAGTTACTCACCTGTCCACCCATTTGTCTTGTCTATGCATTTGCTTCTACTTTTCAACCCACCTGGAGGGTTCTCCCTCATCTTCCCATCTAATGGATATATCCAAATAGTTAACACCTATTCTTCAAGTTTGATGTCCAAGCCTATTAACACATATTTATACTTTAATAAATCTGATTAAAAGAAATGATGAAAAGTATACTCCAATGGACAAAATATGCATTGCTGTATTGTTTACATTGAAAGAGCTGGAGCTATCTGTTTTACTTGATTTCAGGAGCCATACTTCAATAGTTTAACCTTATAATACATTGAACAAGAAACATACACTTAATGTGATTTTCCTTCCTTTTTAAAGATCTAATAGTAATAATGATAATAAAAGCAGAGCAGAGAAAGTGAGAAAGAGAGAAAGAGAGAGAGAATCTTCCATCTTCTAGATCATGCCAAATGGCCACAATGATGAGGGCTGGCTAAGAATTTTTGTTGATCTTCCCACAAGGGTACAAGAACCCCAGTATTTGGGTCATCTTTTGTTGCTTCCCCAGGCACATTAACAGACAGCTGGATCTGAAGTGGAGCAACTGATACTCAAACCTATGCTAGATGCTAGCACTAGAGGTGAGGTTGAACATGTTATGCCCCATTGCTGGTCCCAATTTTCCTTCATTCTATTAAGCACTACCTTTAAACCCAGATTTCACTATAAAATCCTTGACGACTTAATATCAAGGGAGATGTTGTGAGCATAGTGTTGAGATGCCACTTAGAACGCCCACATTCCATATTAGAATGCAAGGGTCTGAGCCCCAACTCTGCTCCTGACTCCAACTTCTTGCTAATGTACACCTGGAAGGCAGCAGATGCTAGCTCATGTAGCTGGGATCCTGCCACCCATGTGGGTGAACCAGACTGAGTTTCTGCCTTCATGTTTCAGTCTGATCCAGCCCTAGATGTTTCAGAAATTTGAGACTGAGCCAGCTGATGACAGATCTCTCATTCACTCTTTTCCTGCATTTATTTGTCTTTCAAATTAAATGAAAATAAAGAAAAAGAAATAAAATCTAAGCAACAAAGAGCACTATCACCTATGTCTCTGCAAACTAAGTGGAACAGTCCTCCAAACCACTTCTGATAGCAACCACGGAGATTGCAAGCACTCAATACTGCCTTTGGGTTTGCAAATTCACTGGAAAATCACAGAATTCACTGAGAGCTGTCACAGTCATAGTTTCTCACAAAGAATACAAATGAACAAAGGTCAAGGTAAGATGCACATGGGACAGGATACAGGCAAGTCCCGAACATGAAGCTTCCATTTGTCCCTCAAGAGAGTAAGGATATGTGCTTTGCCAGCAAGTCTGTGCAACACTACACACAGAGCCTGGCCATCCACAGAAGGTCATCCAACTCTTGGTGCCTGCCCAGAGATTTTATTGGTGCGGAATCATATAGCTGCAATTGATGGTTCACATGGCTGCCTTTATCTCTGGTCCCTCCAGAGATCAAGTTTATAACTTTGGTTTCCAATCCAAAGCTTCATCACAGATTATATTTCAGACTATACAGTGTAGCCCAAAATCTTCAAACAACAACAAAAAAGCCCATATTCCAAGAGCCTCAGGATCACCTCTCAGTAGCCAAGTGGAACAACTAGACCTGTGTTTGGGAGTAAGAATAACTCTTCATTATACAGCTTATACAGCTTATACAGCTTCCAAATAAGGTATCAACTAAATAAAATACAGTATAGCAAGATTATGAAATATGCACTACATTAAAATCACATTTTGAAATTTACTTGACAAGGGAAAATTTGTGCAGCATAGTCTTGTGTGTATCATCCAATGTGTATATTTATATGTCTCTGTGTAACAGAGATGTCCTTGAACTAAATAGCTATGTATATTGATTTTTTTCTTTCTTTGATTATTTTATCAATCACTCACTTTGAATTTACAGGAGATACATTTCTTGCCTTTTCAGCCAGGTTCTGTATTTTTTACAGAAAAATACAAGTTTCTCCTTCCTTCTCATTGCCTTCAAGAAAGACTTTGGGGAAATATTTAAAATGAAAAATGTTCTTGAAGAAATCTTTTTTCAAAAGTCAGTTGTGCAGAGCTTCTCAAGAAGGATTCTTTTTTCATACTAACCAATGTGTTCTTTCATTTCTTCACTCATTGTCAGAACTAGGGTAGTACAGATGAGTGACCATGTCTTCTTCCACCTAGAGGACTTAGTATGCTGGTAGAAACACGTACATAATGCGTTACCATGTATACCAAAACATTCTCTTACCTCCAAACGCTCAAAGCATTCCTGTATATCTCAATCTGAAAACTTAAAAATCAGTGAACAGTCACTTCAGCTAAAATTGAAAGTGGAACACTCAGAGAATCCTCCTTTCTTTATAAGTCTTAAATCTTCCAGGCTACAAACAGAATGTAGATGCAGTATTGGGCTGGTAACTCTGGTAGCTGGCACCCTATAGATCCGACATCACAATTATCTTTCTTTTCTTCTACCTATTTTGAATTTGACTGTTTATCCTTTTATAAACCTCAAACCAAAAAATACATCTCATTGCCTTTCCAGACAGTAGGATGGCACACCGATTCTCCAGACAGCATGTCCCTCTTTGTTCCAATGGTTTTGCATTGGTGCTTGGTGATTTCACAGTAATCTACTGTTTCTGGCTTTTCCATGTGTTGTAGATATAACAAGCAAGTATATATATATATATATATATATATATATATATATATATATATATATATAAAATTAGTTTATGTTCTATAAAATAATTTATTGCACAAAAGAATAGATTACAAATATTTTAATGTATACACACACATATAAAATGGAAAGCACATCATAACATGAGAACAAACACAAATGAAGTCAGCATGTCCTGCTTAATGAACTGAGAAGCCTCTGTCCCTCCTCTCTTTTCCAGAATCTGACTCAACACGTGATATTTCTGGTCCTAACCCTGCCCAAATTATCTTTGCTTCTATGTCTAATAATAACCATATACATGTATAGTATTTATCAGCTGTTCCAATGCAGCATTAAATATTTTTTTCAGCACTTTGTAAATCATGGTTAAATGTCTAAGCTAACAAACAAGCTACTTGGGCCTGACACAATTGCCTAGCGGCAAAAGTCCCCACCTTGCAAGTACCAGGATCCCATGTGGTCACTGGTTCTAATCTCGGCAGCCCCGCTTCCCATCCAACTCTCTGCTTGTGCCCTGGGAAAGTAATCAAGGATGGGACCCTGAACCCATGTGAGAGACCCAGTAGAAGCTCTGAGGTCCTGGCTTCGGATCAGCTCAGCTCTGGCTGTTGTGTCCACTTGGGGAATAAATCATCAGATGGAAGATCTTCCTCTCTGTCTCTCTTTCTTTATATCTGACTTTCCAATAAAAAACAAAAATTTAAAACACTCAGTAAAAAAAAGAAGAAGAAAAAGAAGGTACTATTTTTCGGCTGAAACATAGGGGTGCGGGAGAAATCTATCTGCCTACATGCCAGACAAGAACGTAAGTGCATGAGACCACACACTACACAGTTACCCAGAATGTAGAGTGCCTCATTTGTGGTTTATCTAGAATGGGTTGGCAAACAATAGAAAGAAGTAAGTTGGGAAAATACTGAAAGATTATGAGAAAGCCTTTGTTTAGGGGCTTAAAAAACAGATGGGAATGAGTGACTATAGACCATGGTATATTGAGGTGGATAAAAAGACATGCTAAATAAATAGGTCTTAGTTCTACATCTCCTATAATTTCCCTGTAGCAACCAAAGCTACTCTTTCTCATATATGAATTTATGAATGAATACTTCTTTTTAAAGATTTATTTATTTTTATTGGAAAGGCAGATATACAGAGAGTAGAGACAAAGAGGAAGTTCCTCCGTTCGTTGATTTACCTCCTGTTCCCCAAGCGGCCGCAATGGCCAGAACTGAGTCAATCCAAATCCAGGAGCCTGGATCCTCTTCAAGGTCTCCCACGTGAATGCAGAGTCCCAAGACTTTGGGCTGTCCTTGACTGTTTTCCTAGTTCTCAAACAGGGAGCTGGATGGGAAGTGGGGCTGCCGGAATTAGAACCAGCGCCCATGTGGGATCCTGGCACTTGCAAGGCGAGGACTTTAGGACCGTGCAGCATCCTAATGAATACTTTTAAGAGCAAGATTATTATGAACAGCATAATGCCAATTTCTCAAACTGCATGAAAAGGAAAAGTGTGAACAACTGATTACTTAGGATTAGTTCACAGATTAATTACTTAGGGTTGAGATAATACAGGCCAATCTTTTGGTGGCTTCCATTCTACTTTTTGAATATGTAGATAATCAATTGAATCTTTTTGAGTTTGCATCCAGTCACTTCCCTCTTCAAGCAAATGAGCAGTTATCTAAAATATGTAAGACTGGCCTTTCTTCTCATGAATAATGAATATGAAAAACTGCACACATTCTTGAGTGCACACGCACACGTACACACACATAACATCAATTTCCAGTAACAGAAACCAAGAGCTACAGCTTGGGGGTATTTTTTACATTTCAAAATTGATGAATCATTCTTTGGCCTTTCTTAATTCACTTAGGAAAATATGAATCTCCTGTGTTTTCCATTTCCCTTCTGTGCCCCAGAGTAACACATCATTTTGGACATATGACTCCATTATTAAAAGTTTTGAAATTAACAAAAGTGAAAGATATATTTCAAATGCATATAATCCATAGTAAAGTCTCATAATGGTTAATTATCTGCCTTCAAAGAGCTAAGAACAATCCTCACTACCAAAGAGTACATAATCTGTCCTGTGGGACAAAATGAATGGAGGCAAAAAATAAGAAATGAAAGCATGATCTAAAAAAGTGTGTGATAATGCACCACCGTAGCATTCTGGAAGTTGCCTGAATGCTGGAAGATTCAGGAGAGAGTGGAGCTAATAAAATTAGGAGCAGGATGCTACCCAAATCTGAACAATGAAATTTACAAATATGGAAGATGTAGGGTGTTTTTCTAGGTCAGTGAAACAGCAAAATGAATGGTAAATTTTTGTTTTGGAACTAAAGTGTAGGAGTCGATAAATAAGGGCAGATGTCTGGCACAATATTTAAGACACCACTGGGGCTACCTACATCTTATATCAGAGAGCCTGGATTCATTTTCTGGCTCTGCTTCATACTAATGCAGATTATGGCCTGCCACCCACATGGAAGACCCAGAATTGAACCGAAGAATAAAAGGTCCTCTCCCTGGAGTAGCAGGGACTTGAGCCTGTACCCATATTGGTTCCTGGCACTGCAAACTGTGGATCTACCAACAGTGCAATAGTGCTGGACCCTTCTCCATCACAACTCCCTGTTTTTGATTATTTGGGCCAATGGTTTATCAGTTTTGTTTATTGCTTTTTTTTTTTCAAGCGAGTACTTCATTTCACTGATCTTTTGGATCCTTTCAATTATTATTATGTCTATTTCTTTTCTAATGTTTTAACTTCTCTCCTACCAAAATAAACTCTATATTGAAGCTGATACTTAACCGTGAACATGTTGAGTGGTAGACCTAATATCTATTGTCTTATTACATAAAACTATTGTCATAATTTTAATAAATATGTTCTTTTGCATATTAAGAAAACAAATGTCAAGTCAAATTTATGTAAAAGAACAGAAACTTTGTCTTGTGGCATGCATTTGATATGCTATTTAAGCCATTGGCAGGAATATATTCATTCTTTTTTTTTAAAAAAATTGATTATTTTTATTGGAAAGACAGATTTACAGAAAGAAGGAGATACAGACAGAATGATCTTCTGTCCACTGGTTCACTCCCAAAGTCAGGAGCTGAGCTGATGCGAAGTGAAAATCCAGGAGCTTCTTCCAGGTCCTCCATGTGAGTGCAGAGTCCCAAGGCCTTGGGCCATCCTCTACTGTTTTCCCAGGCCACAAGCAGGGAGCTAGAAGGGAAGTGGAGCAGCCAGGATACAAACCAGTGCTTCTATGGGATTCTGGTGCATGCAAGGCAAGGACTTTAGCCACTAGGCTACCATGCCAGGCCCACAATATATGCATTCTATATCCAAAATATCCAAAAGCCTTTGTTCAGGTGCTGGCTCCATTTCCTGTTCCAGATCCTGTTTATGTGCTCCTTGGGAAACTAATGAGCAGAAGATAATGGCTCAAAAGCTTAGGTTTCTTCTACATTTGTGGGAGATCTAAGTGGAATTCCTGACTCCTGGCTTAAGTCTGATGTAGCTCTAGCTACTATGGGCATTTCAGAAAAATGATCTCTATTTTCTGAGGAGCTTATTCATATTCCTTGACATTCTTGACTGTGCATATATTGTGGGATTTTGGTTGGGGAAACAAAGTTTGGCATTTACAATGCTTCAAATAGCTGTGTAACTTGCACAAAACTCTACATCCAAGATTTTAGTGGCTGGGAAATTACTTTCTTGATAGGACTAATTTAACAGATTGATAGGAAGACATTAACCAAGGCAGAATGTGACGGATACCAGAATACTTGTTTTTCCTTCATCAGTAGTTCAGTGGGTTTGGGTTTTGAAGCATAAAATACATGTGTATTAGAATGAGAAGGGCCTGGATATGATTCTCACCTTTGTCACTTTCTAAGTGAACTTAGATTCTGTTTCCACATCTACACAACTGAGGAGGTAATTGTGAGAACTAAATGACAGATTCCAGTAATGTGATGTATAACTTCAACAAGGAAGATGGGTACGTCTTAGAAGGTTGGTTTAAGTGGTTTCTCACTAAGTGAGGTAGAATGATAAACCTGAGTATTTAGTCAACATAGCTGCAAGGAAAGTATAGCTGTACCCAGGCAAATATTTAACCTGGATCCCGAATTGTGGCCTAGGAGAATTACGTGGGCTCCACTCCTAGATTCTTTGTTGACACTCCTCCTGGAAATGCAAAGTAAACCACATATGTCTAGGAACCAGTTACTGTAATGTGTTTGTTTATCCAGAAAACCTGTAATTTAGGAATGAAGTCTAATCTCTTGACTACAGAAGTTGTGACCTCTAAAAAGTGAAGATTATTCCAAGTCTTCAATTTTAAAGGGGATTTATTTATTTATTCAAAAGTAATGTGACTGAGAGAAAGCAAGAGAGAAGGCAAAGGGAGAGAGATCTTTCAGCTGCTGGCTCACTCTCCAAATGCACAGAATAATCAAAGCTGGGTAAAGCTGAAGCCAGGAACTACAACTTTCATCCAGGTCTGCAATGGGAGTGGCAAGGACCCACGTTCTTGTGCCATTGTATTCTACCTCCTCGGGTGCATTAACAGGCAACTGGATAGGAAATAAAACAAATGGGATGATGCCAGTATCACAAACAGTTGTTTCATCTACTGCATCACGAAGCAGACCCCAAGCATGTTATTGCTAAGCCATGTTGCTCACAGTCCCAACTGTATCCATCATGATTTGTTGCACATTAAGCTGGGGGTTTTGACTACTCTGGAAGTAACACACAAGAGTCACATCTTGATTTGAGGTTTGATTATGATGTCAGACTGGCAGACTTTGGGAGACATAGGGGGAGTGGACAATGATGAACTGTAAGAGCTACAATGTGGGTGTAGAGCCCAGATTCTGTCCACTATACTGAGCTTCCTTTGAATAAACAAATAAAAATAAAAACTCCATTTTTGAGAAAAAACAAGCAACCTTACTGCATCATACTCATATCTCCAATATATTCTACACTTTTACTTCGTACATAAACTTGTATTCACTTGAGCATTCACGCAAATGTGTATTACTTTCATGATTTCTCTCTAGCACCTACAAAGGCAAGATAAGGAACTTGAAAATTATTGTTTTTAAATTTATTCCTTTATAAGTTATTGGGGGTGGAATAATGGATAAGGGCATTGTATAATCAGATGAGAAAGAGGACATATGGGGCTGGTTCTTGGACCAAGCCTACTTTGGAAAAACAAAGCCACTTTATCACCAACACCAGGCAGAGCTTTCATGCTGCAAAGAGTTATCCTTGGCAGTGCCAGGCTGCATATTGTCATGGAATCTGCAACTGCCTTGACCATGCCCTGTTGAGGGATATGGCTGTGATCTAGAAACCAGGAAACCTTATCCATCAAGCCAGTGTGTGCCTTGGCAGCACATCACACTGAGGAGCTCCTGTTCTGACTTAGAGCATAAGGTTGGAATTCCAAAGGGTGTTACCTCCTTTCTGGTTAGCACAATGCAGCTGTTGACAATGCTTTGTCTCTTATTCCTATTCAGCAAGATAAGTTCATGCCAAACCCACTTGGACTGGTAGTATACAGTGAGAAATGTCTCCTCTCCCAGGGTATTTATCCCAGGGTGTTACCTATGAAGAGAAATGGAGTTACAGATAAGTCAAGGCCATAAGGGACCTAGCAGCACTTCTAATGAGTTCAGATGCTTTCACAGATGAGAAACTGTAATGCAGACTCAATGGGAGTAAGTTGGAATTCCAGCATTCCCTGTCCCAAGAGAAGTCTTCATCTTACTCCCTAGTAGCCAGCCGTGGATATGAAACTGGGCGTTATTGCACTAGGATCAAGCTGAGTGAGATGATGGCAAATCTGAGGAGGAATTAATGGTAATGGGTAAACTACAGGAGTGTTCCCCCTTTTTCACTTGCTCCTTTTTCTTTTCTGCAGTTGCTTCCCCTCCACTGCTGCAATCAGATTATCAGGAGAATCTGGGTTTAAGTATCTGAGAAAATTACCCTGTAGTTTGCTGTTAAGAGTGCTATTCTTTGAAAGGATAGTCTCAGGGTTTGGTTTTCATCACAGAGGAATTAATCTCTATTGATAAAATATGACATGTATTGCTATTTCCAGTAGCAACAAGATTGAAAAGTTCATGAAAAAGAGAGCGGAACTTGCTGAGGCATACCTAGACCACAGCACTAAGATCTGAGGAATTCTCCACAAAGCAGCCCTGATCTTTAGCCATCACCCTTTGAAGACCTAGGAAATCCCCCGTCTACACACAGACACTTTTTTTTCATTTATTGTTTGGTTTTTATTCCCTCCAACCCTAAGGCCTTGGAAGCAAAATTGAATCTGTACAGAATTTGGGTAATTTATCCACAGAAGTGTGACTTTTGTCTGACAAAACCACATAAAGTTTTCTAAATTACTTCTTCCTAGAGAAAGAGATCAAACAGCATAGGAAATTCCCCATGTATGTTGCACTGTGCACTTGGACAAACTGTATCTACTCAGAATGCATAAGATGTATTTCACTGACCCAGCCCCTATATAAATAAAGCTCTACTTTCCCAGTAGGTGAAAATTGCACGCCCGCTGCACCTAATTCCTTCTTCGCTTAGCAGCAGGCTTCATTGTTCACCAGCCGCACTCTTGGGCATCAGTCCAGGAAACAGAGGCAGTGTTGGTCATCTGGAAACTGAGCTAGTCCATTTTTCACTCCTTAATCTCTTTTGTTATACAAAACACAGGAGCAGTATTGTAAATCCTACCTAATTAGAGTAAAGGGATTAAAGTGCCTTTTGTACTCCCATACACGAAGGGTGGATCTCAGGTGAATTACACTTTGAGCAATTTGTCCAGGTCTTATTTCTTGATCAGAGTCTGCCCCCTGAAGTTGGATAAGAGGAAGCACAGTTCATCCCCGTTGTATTTTAGTTAAGGTAAGTTGTCTTCATGCCATAAATAATAATAATAATAATAATAATAATAATAATAAGTTTTAAATGTGAAGGACATAGATTTTGGGACTTTTACCAAAACCTTCATCAGTCAAGAAATGTTCTAGAGGATAACAGAGTAAACATCTCTCAAATCTTTTATTTTTTTTCTGGAATGACAAGTGAAACATAAGAAAATATGAAATCTGTGCAGTTTTCTCATAATAATTTTCCATGAACTTTTTGAAGTTCATAAATTTATACTTTCTGGGTTGTTTTCTCAACTTTATTCTTCTCTAATCCCTCTGTCAACGCATTTTAATTCAAAGATATACTTTAGTGGGTATCTATTCCATTTTCTAGCTGCTGTGCATGGAGACAAGATCCTGTTTGAAGAAAACATTGATCATTCCTAAGTCTCTGGACTTCAAGCCATCTACCCCCTTCCATTTATATTTGTCTGCTTGTTCTCTCACTGCTGTGGGTCAGCTTCTGGAATAGACATGTGCTGACACCACACTATCTCTCTCTTCTTAGCCTTTTTTTTTTAATAGTTTTGATTTCTTGTCTTGCATTTAATACTAGAAGATTCCATGAAGTACCTAGTGTATTTGCTTATGTTCAAGACATGGACATTAAAAAACTGATTGCTATGGTCTGTATAAGAGGTTAGATGGAGTCACCATTGAAAAATCAAAGTTCTGGTTGTCAATGTTTTCCTCTGATGGAATACGATTCTCTAGAAATGGCTATTCAGACTAACTTGGAAAGTCTAAGACTTGCAGTCAGGGTTATACCTCAGCTTTCACTAAATTCCTGTTTCTGGGGGACAGTGTGCTATAAAATCTCTCTCAACTGATTCTGGTCTCTTATAGTTGAAACAGCCTGTTTCTCCTTAACCCCTTATCATCTATTACTAAGATGAAAAGGCAGTTGATTGGGATCTAGAGGTCTAAATGCTTCCTACGGTGACTGTTCAATTACAAATGTACCTCTACTTCTTAAAGTTCACAGTGTCACCACTTCTTGGGTTTTCTGGGGTCCTTCACCACACAAAACAGATTGCTTTGTACCTTTTCACTATTGACTCAGTATTTAAATTTCTTAGGCCTTCTAAGTCAGACTGCTGATGGGATCACCTCACTCATTCTTTGAACTTGAGTGCTCATGTCTGAGATCTACAGTGATGTCTTCCTCTCAGATTGTGGCTAGGAATTGTGATTTCCTTCTAACCAGTAGAACATAGGGAAGTTAAAGAATGTTACTCTCCTTATCAACTTGTATTGCACAAAACTCTTAAACACAACAGAAATTGGAGACTCTAGTTACCGGTTTAAATAATGAAAGTGGTCAATTTGGATAACGGCAAGTGGCAAGGAAACAGCCTCCATCAATGTTTTGTGAAAATAATTAGCATCTTCATTCTCTGCAAGGAAATTAATTCTGCCAACAATCTGAGTATGTTGGAAGTGAATTGCTTCTCAGTTGTGCTTCTAAATTCAAACACAGTCCAACCATCTCCTGTATTATAGCCTTGCGACATCCTGAATAAAAGATCAGCAAAGCTGTATGTGAAATCCACATCCATGAATATCTTAAGAAACATGTGTTGCTAAAGCTGCTAAGTTGTGGCTTTTTTGTATAATTATTGCAAATAGAAAATGCAGCAATATATAAGTGTTACAATGCCTTTCTCTTTTTTGAATCTTTTATTGCTGTTTTAATATCATTTTTGGTATGTAGTGCAATTAGTGGATTAGACAAACACAACCATGGTGTATGATCAAACACATTTGTTTTTGTCTCTTCTCATTCTTCAGGATTTATTCAGTGTGAAAACATTTTCCTTTTCCCACGAGATATAAACCAGTTATATTCCAATATGTCTGGGTTATAACAACATTTTGGAATTTTTAAGTTGTTTCAGGACCAGCATGGTGTCTTAACAGGCTAATCCTCTGCCTGCAAGGGCTGGCATCACACATGGGGTCAGTTTGTTCTCAGTTGATCCACTTCTGATACAGCTCCTTGCTGGTGGCCTGGGAGAGCAATGGAGGGTAGCCCAAGTCCTTGGACCCCTGCACCCCTGCTTGGAAGAAGCTTCTGGCTCCCGTCTTTGGATGGGCTCATCTCTAGCCATTACAGTCATTTAGGGAGTGAGTCAGTGGATGGCAAATCTTTCTTTCTGTCTCTCCTTCTCTCTGTAAATCTACATTTCCAATAAAAGAAATGATTTTTTTAAAAAAATTAGGTAATGGATATTCTCAATATCATTTAATAATGAAAAGCTTTTCTCCCCTCCAAGTTGAGTTCTGTTTTGGGTTGTCTTCTCTTGCTGGTTAATACTTTTGTTTACTTTTCTCATACTCTGTCTACCCTACCTCATGCACTAAGGTTTTTGACCACCACTTTCCCCTAGGTCCCTAAAAGAGAATTGCTTTATATAAGATAGGATCACCTTTCTGTGTTATCAAGACAGTCGGTTCATAACTGAAGCGAATAAAGAGGGATCACTTAAGACAGTCATACATGCACTCTAATTGTTGTGATCCCAGAAAAGATTATCTCAGCAGTCTTATTAAGTTTGAGGTTGAGAGCAAGCATTCCTCCTGCTCTCACACTAGGGACTACGCAGAATATGTTTGTACAGCTTGATCTTTTTCATAAACTTTTAGAATTCTTATGTATCTTTGTAGTATATGAAGCCATTTAACTGGTCATTTCCTTTAAACATTCCATTTTGATATTTCATGAGTGTTGCATCTTTGTGTTTTGTGGACCTTTAAATTTCCATTTTCTTTATGCAAGTCTATTGAATTCAAGAGCATTAACTAGAAGGTTCTCATGACATCTTCATTTGCATATCATGAAGACTTTCCTGCTTGAGGATTTATTTTACCTATTTGAACAGCAGTTACACACAGATGGGAGAGAGAGAGAGAAATCATCCATCTGCTGGTTCCCTCCATAAATGGCTGCAAAGGTAAAGGTTGGGCCAGGGTAAAGCCAAGAATAGAGAGCTTCTTCTAAATCTCCCACATGGGTGTAGGAGCCCAGCTGGGACTTAAGCTGGTACCCATAAAGGAATCTGGTATTGCAGTCAACGGTGTAATTCAATATGCCACAACACTAGCCTCACAAATGCATTTCACGTCAGGATGCTACCAGGTGCTCTTAAAGTTTTACAATTCTCAAAATGATGAAGCTGAATCTAAGAGCTTGGATTCTTTGGGCATTCTGGTGTGAGATGAAACTCCAGTGAAGGAGAAATGGCATCAGTATGGAAGGGACACATGTCTATTTACCTGAGTCTCTCTTCCACGAACAGCACTAGCCATGCTCATAAGTAACTTCAAAAGAAAGTCAGGGTGATTCATGGTCTCTCCTTGGAAGTTGATAACCAAATTCATTCCCAAATTTCCTCTTACAAAGAATTCCGAGCATGATGAATAATATACCTACTTTCATAAAGATTTCTTAGAGCTATATATCATTTTCAGAAATCTTACAGGACTGTTAAATGCAGCAGGAAGCAAAAGTGCTACAAGTTCCCACTTCCCCTTTTCTGAGTCCCCAGTCTTTGGCAAATTTCTTCATTTCTGTTGGCCCACATATCCTCATCTCTGTACTAGGCCTGCCTGGACATTTCATTTTGTTGGGATTAGAACAAGGTGAATTTGGCTCATAATCCAGAAAAGATCATAATTCACATCAAATTGCTTTAGTATTCTTTTTGGCAAAAGGCTGCAAAACTATCTGAAATGGAAACTTTCACTTTACTTTTAATTCTTAAAATTAAATAGCTGAACCTAAGAAACAAAGGCAAGCATGAACTGCTTTTTGTCTAGGAAATTCATATCAAGGGCTTTTTAAATATATTATCCTAGACTATTTCATGATGCTTTCTCGTTCCAATCCACATGGTTGGAAATACTACAAGCTATTTTATGATGAAGGAAACCATATTTTGTAGTCATGAAAGGAAGCTACAGTCAACAGATTTTCCAGCAAAATATGAAGTTCCACATTTATAGAACATTTCTTTTAATCCAATAATGTGTAAATAAATCTTCTTTCCATTAAACTGATAAATATAAAGGAGATGGTGATGAAGTCACTGAGACAACCTTGTTTTAGTCCAACTTGTTAAATTAGAAAACCCTGTCTAATGTGACAAATAATTGTTCACTGACATTTAGCTCTAGTTGTCTGGTGGCTTCAGAAGTTTTTCCTTGATTTTAGTTTTCTTTGCTTGATTCCATTGATAAAAACTGAGTTAGCATGATGTCTTTGGAGGAATCCATAGAGTGAGAAAATGTATAGCTGCCTGAGGGAGAAAAAAGAAGATAAGAATTAATTGCTGTTATGTTAGAGTTATGAATAAGAGAAAAAAAATTAGCCTGTACACTGTCTGACAGGCACAGTTGTTGAAAAAATGTTAGAGATGGGTATAGTAAATATTTGGTCAAGATGTACAGCATGTCCCTGCCACCACCGAAGTTGGCATTGTCAGGAATTTCTCATTTGAGAAGCAATGTGCCGTGTTTTCAGATATTGTTGGAAAATGAGATAACGTGGACTTGCAATTACAGCATGTTTTTGCTGGAATAAACTTCAATTATCTCTTGGTTTATTGTTTTTCTGATAACAAATAAACATCTAGAGGCCGGTGAAGTGGTATATCAAGTTAAGTCACCACCTGCAGTGCCAACATTGCATAGGAACATCCAGTTCAAACCTCAGCTGCTCCATTCCTAATCCAACTCCCTGCTGATAGCCTGAGAAAACAGCGAGGATGACCCAAGTGCTTGAGCCCCTACATTCACATGGAAATCCTAGAGGAAGCTTCTGACTCCTTGCTGCAGACCACTCAGCTCCAGCTGTTGCAGCTGCTTGTGCAGTGACCCTATAAGTGGAAGATTCTCCAGACATTATCTGGTATTAAAACAGTTTATACTGGGAATCTAAGCTGAGTTTCTCACTACTGTATCTTAATAGTAATATTAACATGGTGAGCGTGAAATGAAACTTGGACTCGTAAATGTGATTTCAGCTTAACTTATAACATCTTCTCTCTTTACATGCTCTACTGCTATCCTCCAGGAGCACCAATACCATTTTCCATGTTTAAATGTTGGTCTCCCATTACAGACTTTTTCACCATTAATACATGACACAGCACTTGCACATTCCATAGGCAGAGGGGACTGTGCCACAGCGTGGTCCCTCACTCCCTCACTCCCTAGGGACTCTGCAATGAGGAGATAGAAAGCATCAGGACACAAGCACACATACTCGGTGCCCACTCATCAGATGGGATAAATAGGTGGGTCTCCATGGGAACACAGTTGATTTTTCTAACCAAACTCCTTCCCACAGTCTCAGTGATTAACATTGAGTAACGTCGTTATGGAATTGACATGGTATTGAGCAGTCAACATGTTAAAAATAAATGCGAGTTCTTAACCACTTACTGTGACCCCCCAATCACAGTTCAATTTTAGCTTATATACGACATATGACATAACATCCATAACATAACATGTTATGTTTAACATCATATCATCTTAAATTAAGGCAAACATGTGGTATCTAACCTTTTGGGATTGGTTCATTTCCCTTAGCATTATGGTTTCCAGTTTGGATCCCAGATTCTATGTAATTACAACACAATGTAATTAATGAATAGATTTAATAATAAAAAAAACATTGAGTAACGTCTAAGTAATAGGGATAATTCATGATGCACCTACATAGTGACCTTGCCAATCTCCATGAACATCAAATCCTCAGGATTGTTCTGTTATCCCTGAGCACAATTCAGAACTGTGGACAACACACAGGCAGCAGATACTCTTCTCACATACAGTTTTGAACAGTCACTATTGGATTTTCCTCATGAAATATACTCACATTCTCTTTCCTCCTTGTATAACCTTAGGTGGTATTGAAACTCACCTTTGTTTTGCAGGGGGTTAAAGGTCTGCACAAATTTGGGTTTGGTTGACACATCTGATGAATTTTGCTGCAAAAAAGAACAAGTAATTTGTAGACCAACAGTAACATGGCAGTGACAGTCTATTTTTTTCTGGTTCCTTAATGTTATTAATGCACTATTATTATATCTACACATTCTCTTTCCAAGAACAGTCATTCTTTCATCAACTTAAAATAGTGAAGAACGTATCTCCAATGAATTTTGTGTTGTTGTACAACTTCTAACAGCAAATTAGAAAACTGTTTTAAATGAGATATTATCTCTTTTCATTTACTTTCATCCTTACCTTCTCACATATCTATCACCACAAGAATACGACACAGGAAGAAATAAAACACCCCTGGGAAAAAAATGGTCTCCAGGAAAGAGACCAAACTGTGCCTTGCTATTTTTTGCCTTACCAATCAGATATCCTTGGGAATAATCCTTTAGTCAGATGGTACAGATACCATTCACAGTTCAATAATTCAAAAACTAAGTTATCAAACCAAGATAAATATTTCAGATGAAGAGAATGTACTTATTGGGAAGATTAATGCATTAGGGTGTATTGTATCCTTTACCATTCTTGACTCATTGTTCATTTGTTAATATCACAGTTTGAGAGACTTTGTGTGTCAGATACTGTTGGAAACACTGGAAATATTAGAATGGATAAGTCCCATTCCATTACAGTCCAGAAGGAGTCAAGTGTAGGGTGGGACTATAAACAGTAGGCAGAAGAGTAATTCTAATTTTTCACTGAACCATACAAGTGGCTACTGAGGAAAAAGGTTACAAGTAGCATGAATGGAAAAGATCTGAAACATTCAAAGAGAAAGAGTTGATCTCCCAGAAATCAGGAGTCAGCAAATGTATAAGAAGACTTCATCTCCAGGAAGCTAGACTTAAAAGATAAGTTTACTTTGATACCAAAATTTTGAAACCCACACATAATTTTTTAATAATTTCAATTCTTTATAACAGTTCTGAAAACCTTTCATAGACAGATTTTAATTTTTTGGTAACAAAACAGATTTATCTCTGATTCCATTCTTTCATAAACTTTTTGAGGAGACCTCATAAAATGGCACAGCCATGAAAAAGAATCCTGAGGTCATGATCTCTGAATTTAAACCTACATCCTGTCTCAAATCTAGAGTTTTAAGTTGCAACATTTTCAGGAACTCTGTGTAGACTGGGAATAATCAGTCTCTTCAGAGACATGACGGTACACCTAAGGGTCTAAATCGCTGGCTGACTACACGATCTGCGTTGTAGGAGCGTAGCTCAATAACCCATTCTTTATGGAACGGTGGGCTATTGAGGTCACTGGAGCCTGCTTCTTTGTGAAGAGTTACAGAGAACATGACTAGGGACACTGAAGTTCTAGAAAGAGGTCTTAGACTCCAAACACAGAGACAATTTTGTGTGCAACTACTGCTGGGTCTATATTCCAGCTTCTTCTTTACCCACTTCAGTGACTTATGTTGTCACAACTCCTTTTCAAGATCTCCACTTCACCACACCTTTGTTATCTCTCACTGGATAGTCTCATACTCTGCTGCCAACACTGTGGCATAACAAGTAAAGCCACTGCCTGTAGCACCAACATTCCATATGAACATCAGTTCGAGTCCTGGCTATTCCACTTCTGATCTAGCTCCCTGTTAATACACCCTGGAAAGTAACAAAGGATGGCCCAAGTATTTGGTATTTGGGTTCCTGCATACACATGGGAGACCTGGATTGAGCTCCCAGCATCTCTCTGGCCCATCCCTGGCTGCTGTGGCCATTTGAATGTGAAGCAGTGAATGGAAACACTGGCTCTTCGTCTCTCTGCCTCTGCTCTGCCTTTCCTTCCCTGTAACTCTGCCTTTCAAATAAATAAATCAATCTTTTTTTAAACAGTTAGCAAGGACTGAACTCTAAAAAGTCATAATTTTAGTGTGTACATGTTTCTATCTGCAACAAGTTGCTTTCTGTGTCAAAAGCATGTGCCTTCATATTCACTCCATCTGTCTTCCCAGAAATGCTCTTGTATCCCCCGTCCTCCATTCTAACCTGTTTTCACCCTTTCTTTGTTGGCCTAGCCCTCCCAGCACATGCACTCACTTACATTCTGGAAATTTTATCCACCCCACCTCTTCTGATCTCCTGTTTGCTCCTGGTTGCCACCCTTGCTTTCTTCACTCACACCAAATTTGTACAAAGAGCATTCCTAGCCAATATTGTCACTTTTCATCTTATCGTTCACAATCTGGGTCACTGCTTCTTCATTGAAAATCCTAAAAATTACAATTATGCATCTGTTTCTGCAACATTTATTTTCATGTTAAGGTAAATGAGCTACCTAGTCATATAACAAAACCTCACTTTTATCAGTTGACTGGAAAACTCCAGTGGGAAAGGAGTACAAATTCAAAACGGTAGACTTACTGATTATTGCTACCTTCTGAAAAGAGTCAATTCTTTAAATCAGAAACATGGGGAAATGTTGTCAGATGTTTTGCTCTCATTTTGTTTTGTTTTTGCCCGGTTTTCGGAATTTCAAATAAAGAAAATTCTGACTTACTTCTTTGTAGTGTGGCAAATGTCCTTTCTCATTTTATTCACTAGATGTTTTTCTTTGATGTACTCACATGAGCTGAAACTCCCTTCTTAAGAGGAGATAATGACTTTAGCTTCACATTTTCTGGCTTAAGGGATTTTTAGGTCTTCAAAGACCTAAAACTCAAGTCGCATTATGTTAGAACTTCTGCTTTGAGTAACTAGCCCAAAACTTATTTTGCAGTTGAAAAACTTTCAACTCAAATAGACCAAGTGACTTTCCTAAAATCACATCACCGATTGGTTACAGAGGCAGAACTCTAGAGCAGGTCTGCTGGTTCCCAAGCCTTGCTCCATAACTAGCAGCATGGACTTACGCTTTACATTACAAAGGAATAACTCCTATTTCAAGGAGGTAATTTCCTCATTGATTTTTGTTTCAGAAGGTTATATTGCTTCTTGTCAAATTTTCTAAATACCCATGTTAGATTGAATTCAGTTAAGTCAGTTGACTTTTTATTAAACACTAAAATCTGTCTTTAGAGCCCTTTCTGAAAGACCTTGCTGAAAAGACAAAAATCTAACTTGCTATCACAGATATAAAATATGCATAATAATGCATTCCCATTTATTTCTAACTATGCTATCATATGGATTTTGAAAAATAACTTTAGGTAAGATAAAGGAATTTCTGTTTCTACATTAGCTTGTTAGCTTGTAGACTCAGAGTTCAAACTATAATAGACACAGTCAGTGATTCCAGCCAAGGAAAGAAAATCCAGAAGGAATACTTTCTATATAAGAGACTGATAAGGTTTATAATTTAAAAGTTAAGGTCTTCTGTCGTCAGGCAAGTCAGACTACAACAAATGATGTTGTTCAAATATATTTGCCCACAAGTACCCGCAGATCCTCATTACTGAGCATCCTCAGACAGGTGTCCATGCCTTCACTCTTATTCAACAGGTCTTTGCTGAGTATGACCATGGGTTGTACCATACAAGATACTAGGAATATAATTGTGTCATATGAGATATATAATTGTATAACTGTATCATACAAGATACTAGGAATATAATTGTGTCTATAAAGCCAAGGGGCTTACATGGAAGTGGATATGCTACAAAACTGCATAGAAAAAAAAAAAACACGCAAACTGGTATTTCAGGCATTGGACTCACAGCACTAGAAAATAATTACCTTTGATGATTGCTTCCCAGAGACTAATGGATAAAACTTATTGAATAGAAATTGTCGAAGCTGCAAGGGAAAAAAAGAAATATGAATGAGGCACACATCTACAATAATATGTAAACATGCAAAGAAAAGTTTGCAGGTTGAAATTATAATACATAATATATCACTTCCTAGAGCCACTCAATAGCCCATAAGCATGGATATCCTATGAAAAGATCATTTTTTAGCCTCTTTACCTTTTTACATAGCTAAAATCAAAGAACAGTAGTACGAAGCCACAATAACCCAGATTCTAGACATTAGTCATTTGCAATAATTGGTTAATTGGCATTAATTTGTGAAGGGAAAGATTTGCAAACCATGTGAATGGCATAAGCAAAGCAATTAGGTAGCACAAAGAACAGAAAATTGCTTCCTTATAAAAAGGAGCTTGTGTGCATGTTCCAAATTTTGCTAAGTATTAAACAATCTTATTATTAAAACAGAGACTGCGTAACTCTTAGCGTATTACCACAACCTCCATCAACAAAACTACCCAAAGCCTGGTCAAAATAATGAAACACATTAATTTACAATTTCCTGTTATTTTTCACATAAACTGTTCTTTATGAGGGACTTAACTTTTTGTGAGAGGCTCACCAACATTTACTACCCCGAACTCTAGTAATACAGAAACAGCGATGTATTAGTTTATTATAAATAAATGGTTAAATAATGGGACAAAAGCCAGTCCACTCCTTGGTAATTTTACTCATAAATTATTGACAGGTCGTAATTTATGGAATCAACTCAGCTGCCCATCAACTGAAGACTGTTAAAGGAATTACAGTACCTAACACACAGTGGAATACTACTCAACTGTAAACAAGAGTGAAATTCTGTAAAGGCAAATATCATGTTTTCTCTGATTTGCAAAACTAATATGCAGAGTGCAAAAGAAATGCAGAGTGCAAAATGACATATTGAGATTTGATTATTTTTTATAACCCTGGACTATGCTCTGGAGAAACAGTAGTTTTCCTGCTTACTATTTGCTGAGTTCTTTCTGTTAATAAAGGATTAAGCTTGATATTATGAAGTAAGTTGAAGCAAAATGAAAAAGGAAGAAGGAGGAAGAAAGGGATCAAGGCAGGAAGGGAGAAGGGGAGGTTGGGATGTATCATTAAGATCTTAAGACTGAAAAATGAGGGCTTGGCAGCGTGGCCTAGTGGCTAAGGTCCTCGCCTTGATCCCATATGGCCGCTGGTTCTTATCCCGGCAGCTCCACTTCCTCTCTATCTCTCCTCCTCTCAGTATATCTGACTTTGTAATAAAAATAAAAAAAAAAAAAAAAAAAAAACTGAAAAATGAAATACATGAAATTTATTCCTTTTATATAAATAAGAAACATCAAAAAATAAAACTAAAGGTAAAAAGACTCTCTCTTCTCCTGAAATGTTTACATCCAACTTGCAGTGATTTCTATTTGGCCTTTTCAGCAGTGAATATTTATTTCCTTTGTGTCTTCAGATTGTGGCCTGTTGAATTATAGTAAAAGCTTACCAAGCTAGGGGGTGGAGAAAAAAAGTAGTACACTTACCTTACTATCCAAGAGTATTCCAAAACATAAGATGAAAAAGCCCTTAAACAGATAGAAAGAAATCATATATTGCTTTATTTTGCTTTTCCAGGAAAAAAAATTATGTGTAATACTATTGTTACGTTACCCAGCACTGAAACTGGTCTTTTCTCTCTCTCTCTCTCTCTCTCTCTCTCTCTCTCTCTCTCTCTCTCTCTCTCTCTTTCTCTCTACTGGACAATAAGCTCCTTGAAAGTAACAATATTGTGTAGTCTCCAGGGTTCTTAGAGCAACAGAATACTCACAAAACGTTTGAGTATGTGACTAAATGATTGTATGAATGAAGCTTTAAATGCACGCAGAACTTTATGCCTCTTTCTTGGGTCATGCCAATCTGCAAACAAATACATTCCATTTTGCTGCTTTGTCTTGACCTTTCTTTAGACCAAGCATTTAATAAATGTCTACTATATGTGATGTAAGCAGACACTGGGATCCAACCGCATGAGCAAATGAAGGAAGCCGACTAATATGGATCTGAGCAACATTTACTTCAAGATCAGTTCTTAGGGAATCTTGGCAGAGGTCTCCTTAGACCCTGAAATCCTTTTACTGAACAATAGCTTCAGTTGGTGCCTGTTCAGACAACAATCCACCCTTCCTATGCTACCAGGGCTCTCTGACTTGTCACCGTTAGGTGCAAGCTTGGCATGACTACCACTTGCATCACTGTGGTGCTGAATAGCTAATGTGCTCAACACCTGGAGAACCAGCTGCTGCTGGAAGACACAGACTGAGCATTTACTATGTGTCTGACACCATGCCAAGTGTTAAATCATCTTGTTTAATCCTTACATTTATTCTATGATATAAACTAAATACTATCATCTATTTCACAGAAGGGATTGAGCAAAAAAAAAAAAAAATAGGTGATTTGTTACAAGTCACATAATTGGTTAAGTAAGTGATGTATTTGACTCCAGACCTATTTAACTCATGTTCAAACATTTAACTGCTACTTGCATGAGGCATGGCCCAAGGAATCCAGCAAAATTTCATTGGACCAGAATTGAAGGATCTCTTCTTGATTCATCGAACCTGAGTGTTACTCTGTCTACTCACTCTCCGAGCAGCATGTAGAACCCGTCCCCTACCGCAGGGGTCAGCAAGCTTTCCCCACACATAGTTACAGTATTTTAGGCAATCTGTCATGCAACTATCTGACTCTGATGTGGTTGCAAAAGCATAGGTCATATATAAACTTGTGAACATGGCTTGTTCCAATAAAACTTTATGTGCAGAAACAGGCTACTGGTCACAGTTCACCAGCTCCTGCTATGTTGCACTATAGGGATTTCTTTTACACCATTCAGAGTCATCAATTTTTTTTTATTTATTTTCCTTTCTTTGTGTGCTTCTTTAGAGGTCTGGAAAAGAGAAAGAAGACTGAACCAACAGCAAGATAGATTAATATCAGCTATGTGAACACTAGTCTTTTAGCATTGCATTGAATCACTAACGAAGCCCAATATTCTAGTTTAATATTATGGAAACTGTTGGGGAAGATAGAGTTTTTCTATTTACTGCTCCCATTTTGTTTTAAATATTTATTTTATTTTATTACAAAGTCAGATATACAGAGAGGAAGAGAGACAGAGAGGAAGATCTTCCATCTGATGATTCACTCCCCAAGTGAGCCGCAACGGCCGGTGCGCGCCGATCCGAAGCTGGGAACCTGGAACCTCTTCTGGGTCTCCCACGCGGGTGCAGGTTCCCAGTGCATTGGGCTGTCCTCGACTGCTTTCCCAGGCCACAAGCAGGGAGCTGGATGGGAAGCAGAGCTGCCGGGATTAGAACCGGCGCCCATATGGGATCCCGGCGCATTTAAGGCGAGGACTTTAGCTGCTAGACCACGCCGCCGGGCCCTGCTCCCATTTGGTTTTAACCCAAATCTTGTTAGAGGTTGGGAGCTGAAACAATCCCTAAAGTGGACTTAACTAGCATTCTCTACACTTATTCCAATTACTTCAAAATGGAATGGGTCATTCTAATTGTTCTCACCTGAAATGCATTAAATAAAGCAAAAGTAATGTGCCACACCAGATTCTGGTTGTCCATCATTGTTCCTATGCCAAAGCCCCAGGTGAGCCCTAGCAGAGGGGTCAGAATGAGGAGGCTCTTCCCCATGCGAGTGACAGTGGCCTTGTCATCATGACCCAATCTTTCTCCAACAGCTGGCCTCCAGAGCTTCATGAGAACTAAGAACAACACAAAAAAATTCACAGTCACAATTGTCAATGCAGGGACTACAAAAGCCAAAAGTGGTTTGCTCTGACTGGACCAGTTAAGCCAACACATTTCTTCACTTCTGTAGCCATTTCCAGGTAGAGTGACTGCAATGGTGATGACAGATATGATGAGAGGGCACCCGTAGCCCAGGCAGAAGCCAATCGCCATCATCAAAGGCAGGGCCATGTGATGGAACACAAGGATGATCCGATATACCAGCAGGATACCAAGCGTGAACATCCAGAAGAACAGACAAAGGTAGAAAAAATGGGTAAAGAACACTGCAGCAATGCAGACTCCGGGAGGGTTGGCCGTGGTGTCCACCATGGCAGCAACGATAAACCAAACATCAGCAATCAGGAGGGACAGTGCTAGGTTTACCATGCAAATATGGTGTGTGTAGGAAGTTTGGCTCTTCTTTATTTGCTTCCACAGCAGAGCCTCAATGGCTAGGCATAAGATGAGACTCGTGATAGAAATACTCAGTCCCACGTAGGTGATCCATTTCACAACAGGGACGATTGCCGGAGGCACAAAGGGTGACATCAGTACAGAGAAGGAAGTCAGGTGAGTACATCGACACATCACCGAGTCTGGAGTCTCATTCACGAGGTGGCAGCCTGCACTGTTCCACTGCAAGTGACTAAAATCCCAGAACACACAGTATGGCTGGCTCAGATTTGATTCTATCTTGGAAAAGATCAGGAGAAGTTCATTTATAGAGTAGTTTTGGATAACTGTAGATAGTACAGGTCCATTGACCTGAGAATTTTCTTGTGCGGTAACAGGTAGAATGATTCCCATGGTCAATGAGGCCATGCTGATTATAGTTTGAGGAAGTGGTTTCTGAAACTGGTCAGACTCAATTAATAAATGGCCTCTGATAGGAATGGAGGTATTTGGGGGGAACATTTCTGTCTGATAGTTGTAACCGTTTTTGATTTGGC